>NC_041393.1:525225340-525261973 GCF_002162155.2 Triticum dicoccoides
ATGGTGTCGCTAAGATGCCCGACTGTGGCATTTCTTTTAAAGCCCTTTATGTGGTGTCGCTAAGACGCCCGACTGTGGCATTTCTTTTAAGCCCTTTATGTGGTGTCGCTAAGACGCCCGACTGCGGCATGCTTGTTATTTATTTTCATAAATTTTAATACTACTATGTTATTGCATTTTCATAAATAACCTGCTTGCACGCACCAGAGTTTTATTTACCTTTTGTGACTGACGTCATGAGCATAAAATATTTTTTGCACATCATTGTTATATTTACATCTGTGTTCACAATGTTTGCGAGTACATTCGAAGTACTTACTGGCTTGTCCCTGGCTATTGTCTTGGCCAGATTTTCTTGCGCGGAGAGGAGCGACCGTGGCGACAGTCCCGGAACCTAAGCAGCAGTGATAGCAGCCTCGCGAAGATAGGAGTTAACCTGGTCAGCTGTTCCTGTGGAAATTGGAGTCCCAACTGATGATCCACAAACCGCTTCTGCCACCGATCATTAGAAACCAATTGTTGTACTCACAGGCCAGAATGGTCTTGTACTACCTATTTTGTGTTTTTGCTTGGAATTTATGTATCAAGTTGGTGCCTCATCAGCTAACAGTTATCCTGGGGCTGGTGAGCACACAGGCCATTTTCTGGAATTAAGACCCGGAGAATCGGTCCCCACACCACACCCCGTGCCTGTTTGCTCGCTCGCTCTTCCTCTCCCTCTCATAACCCTCTCTCTCCCCTGGCGTTGGACCCCGTGATACGTCCATTTTGCATCATGTTTTCTTACTGTTATTTATAATGTTTTTATCCATTATAATGCTTTTTGGAGTAATTCTAATGCCTTTTCTCTCATAATTTGCAAGGTACACACCAAGAGGGAGAATTTCGGCAGTTGGAAATCTCGACCTGAAAAAGCTACGTCAGGCACCCTATTCTGCACAACTCCAAATGAGCTGAAACTTGATGGAGATTTTTATGGATTATTTAAGAAATACTGGAGCCAATAAACACCAGAGGGGGGCCACCAGGTGGGCACCCACCTGGGCACGCCAGGCCCCCCTAGCGCGCCCTTGTGGGTTGTGGCCTCCTCGGCCCACCTCCAGTGCCCATCTTCTGGTATATAAGTGAAAGTGCAACTATTCCTAGGTGGTTTTGGTAATTCCTAACAACGTATAGCTCATTGAGCTAATGCTATTTCAAGATAAATATTTCAGGAAAGCTCAATGTTTGGCATGGCATGGATGAGAAAAGTGGACCCCTCAAAATACTAAGGACAAAAGGATTGGCTCAAGCTCAAAGCTCAAGACTCTACATTTTCTATTTTAGTGATCCAAGATCACATTGAGTCTATAGGAAAAGCCAATACTATCAAGGAGGGATGAGGTGTTGCTTAATGAGGCTCTTGCTCAAAATGCTTAGTGATATGCTCCAAAGCCCTCAACTACTTTCTCACATCCACATCTGAGCTAAACCAAAAGTCAAACTCGGCCTCACCAATTCTTTCTATCCGGCGCCACCGAGTTTAGATGTCATAGCCACTGCCACAAACCCTAGGCAAATCGGTCTCACCGAGATGGGATTGCAATCTCTCTGTTTACCTTCGTAACGTTTCGGTCCCACCGAGATGAGCGATCGGTCTCACCGAGATTGCAATGTAAATTCTATGTTTCCCTTTCATAACATTTCGGTCTCATCGGAATGAGCGAATCGGTCCCACCGAGTTTACCTGACCAACTCTCTGGTTAGCTTATTACCAAAATCGGTCTCACTGAGTTTGTGTAATCGGTCTCACCGAGATTACGTTATGCCCTAACCCTAACCATATCGGTCCTACCAAGTTGCATGTCGGTCCCACCAAAAATCCTAACGGTCACTAGATTTGCTGAATCGGTCCGACCGAGTTTCTCAATTCGGTCCCACCAAGATTGGCAAGTTGTGTGTAACGATTAGATTTTGTGTGGAGGCTATATATACCCCTTCACCTCCTCTTCATTAGTAGAGAGAGCCATCTGAATGAACCAACACTTCCAACTTACATTTTCTGAGAGAGAACCACCTACACTTGTGTTGAGGCCAAGATATTCCATTCCAACCATATGAATCTTGATCTCTAGCCTTCCCCAAGTTGCTTTCCACTCAAATCTTCTTTCCACCAAATCCAAATCCTGTGAGAGAGAGTTGAGTGTTGGGGAGACTATCATTTGACGCACAAGAGCAAGGAGTTCATCATCAACACACCATTTGTTACTTCTTGGAGAGTGGTGTCTCCTAGATTGTCTAGGTGTCACTCGGGAGCATCCGACAAGATTGTGGAGTTGAACCAAGGAGTTTGTAAGGGAAAGGAGATTGCCTACTTCGTGAAGATCTACCGCTAGTGAGGCAAGTCCTTCGTGGGCGACGGCCATGGCGGGATGGACAAGGTTTCTTCTTCGTGGACCCTTCATGGGTGGAGCCCTCCGTGGACTCGCACAGTCGTTACCCTTCGTGGGTTGAAGTCTCCATCAACGTGGATGTACAATAGCACCACCTATCAGAACCACGACAAAAACATCTGTGTCTCCTATTGCGTTTGCACTCTCCAAACCCTTCCCTTTACATTCTTGCAAGTTGCATGCTTTACTTTCCGCTTCTCGTATACTCTTTGCATGCTTGCTTGAATTGTGTTAAGATTGCTTGAACCGTGCTAAGCTGCTAAAATCTGCGAAGAATTAAAATTGGGAAAAGGATAGATTTTTATTTGGTCAAGTAGTCTAATCACCCCCCCTCTAGACATACTTTCGATCCTACAAGTGGTATCAGAGCTTTGGTCTCCATTTGCTTTGATTTCCATAGCTTTTGGTAGTCATAGCCTTGGTTTCACAACCTAGGAGAGTATGGCGTCTAGTGAGGGAAATTACCACCATAGAGGTCCTTACTTTGATGGTAATAATTTTGCTAGTTGGAAGCATAAGATGAAAATGCATATTCTTGGACATAACCCCGACGTTTGGGCTATTGTGTGTATTTGCTTGCAAGGTGAATTCTTTGATGGGAGAGAACCGAACCGTGAAGCTACCACGGAAGAGTTGAAGATGCTGCAATACAATGCTCAAGCTTGTGATATCCTCTTCAACGGATTGTGCCCCAAAGAATTCAACAAAATCAGCTGTCTTGAGAATGCAAAGGAAATTTGGGATACTTTGATTGATATGCATGAACGTACCACTCCGTCAAGGAATCCAAGTTGTATGTCCTTCAAAGTCAGCTTGACAAGTTCAAAATGAAGGATGGTGAAGGTGTCGCTGAAATGTAGTGTAGGCTTGCTCTTATCACAAATGAGATTGCCGGCTTAGGAAGTGAAGAGATGATCGACAAATTCATCATCAAGAAGATCCTAAGAGCTTTGGACGGAAAATATGATACCGTGTGCACATTGATCCAAATGATGCCCAATTACAAAGATCTCAAGCCAACAAAAGTCATTGGAATAATTGTTGCTCATGAGATGTCACTCAAGGATAAGGAGGAGCTCCATAACAAGTCAAGTGGCGCTTACAAAGCCTCATGTGAAGCTCCCACATCATCAAGTGAGAAACAAACCTTTAATGAAGAATTGAGCCTAATGGTGAAGAACTTCAACATGTTCTACAAGAGTAGAAGCAAGGAAAGAAGTTCCAAGTCAAGGTCCTACAATGACAAAAGATCTTCTAGTCGAGAGCGTAATTGCTACAATTGTGGAAGACCCGGACACTATTCCAATGAGTGTACGGCACCTACAAAAGAAGAGAAGACTCTCCAAAAAGAAGAAGTAGTAGAGAAGATTCACCACCAAGAGAGAGAAGGAGTAGAGATGATCGTTATGAACGAAGAACATCCCGGAGAAGCAAGGATTCGGAAAGGAAGGACAAGTCATCAAGGAGCTACACAAAACAAAGACATCAAGCTCATGTTGGTACATGGGTATCCGGCTCTGACTCCGACAATCACTCTGAGAGAAGCTATCACTCCGACTCCGAATATACTCAATATGAAGGTGTTGCCAGTGTAGCACTTGTGTCAACCAACTCCTACGACATATTTGATTCACCAAATGAAGGACTTGGAAGATGCGT
This sequence comes from Triticum dicoccoides, assembly GCF_002162155.2. NCBI lineage: Eukaryota > Viridiplantae > Streptophyta > Magnoliopsida > Poales > Poaceae > Triticum > Triticum dicoccoides. Next base: position 525,229,432 of record NC_041393.1, read on the forward strand.
CACGGCTAGAGGCCCAAAGGTATCACACCCCGAGTATGTTGATTTCAATAGTGATGAAGATGACTTGTTAGGTGATGATGATTTACTTGTTGACAACTCTAGTGATGAATATTATGATGAAACGTCAATTAATCATGCTAATCAAGATAAAACGAATGACAATGATAAGGAGAAGATTGAGCTTCTAACTAAAGAACTAAACACTCTTAAGTTAGCTCATGAAACTATCTTTGAAGATCATCGAGAACTTTTAAGGACTCATGAGAAGTTACGCTTTGAAAAGCTCAACCTTGAGCAAGAGCATGAGTTCTTAAAGGCAATCAATGATGATCTTCGCACGAAAAGTTATTCTTACATTGCCAAGTGTTTACTCTTATCTACTTACATGCCTCAAGTCAAGTCTAGTAACAAAAACAAGAAAGATTCTTCCTCTAGTAGTAACAATAATCATGCTAAATCCAATGTTGTTACTTCTAGTAGTTCTCTTGATTCCACTAATGATTCTCTTAGCCAAGTTACACTTGAGAAAGAAAATAGCTTATTGAAGGGAATTATAGAGAAAGGTGTTTACAAGAACCAAGGTGTTGGTTTTGAACGAAAGTTCAATACCAATGGGGTTGAGTGGGAAGAAGATCAATACCCCAAGATGAAGTTTGTTCCTCAACAAGAAAGTATGATCCTACTTCTTTCAAAGGGACACAAGCTCAAGATGATCTTCCACCACAAGACCACAAGCCAAAAGGCAAGGACAAGCTTCAAGAGGAGATTGATGCATTTGAAGAAGCTCCTAAGGCCTTGGTTAAGTGGGTTCCCAAGACCGCATCAAGTTCTACTTCATCAAGTACGACTACAACTCCAAGGATTCCCATCAAGATGATGTGGATCCCGAGGAAGAAGAACTAGAGAGTTCTTGAGGGTGACTCCGCCAACTTACTTCACTCTTATCATTTTGGCAAGAACAAGTGCAATCAACTTCCACATCTTGCACTAGTTCAAGGAGTCACAAACCCTCTTGTTGGTAAGACAAGGGACAAGGTAACCTAATGCTTTCATAGACATCATCTTGTGTGTGCATCACTCTATGTCTATGGATATCCTTGTTTGTTCCTTGTGGGACTAACCTTTGTAGCTATTGAAAGTGCAACTCACTCCAAAGGATTGCTCCAAATGATCTACATCAGCATTGAGCATCCACATCTTCAACACCAACATGAAGTCATCATCGACAAAACCCAAGGTTAGTTCACCCCTCTTAGGGAGGATCTCACATCTAGGGGAAGCTTTACTCTAAGAATTGAGTCAAAGCAACTCTAATGGTGTGAACACAACAATGCTTTATGTAAAAGTGGTAACCCCACTTGTGCTTAAACGATGAGTATGACCTATGATCAAATGTTCTCATTTGACTCCTAAGTCAATATACTCATATATAGATGACCTAGTCATCACCAATTGCTTGATAAAAGCTAGAATTAGTTGTGCATGCTTTGCCACATATTTCATTTGCAATTTTATTGTGTGAGCATGTTGGCTACATAATTTACTCATTCGAGGACATCCACTTGTAGTTTTGATTGTTTGGCTTCTTTTCTTTTGTCAATTGGATGGACAAGAATGCCTAAGAACCTTCTCTAGCTATCTATGCTTTACTTGTCTCAAACTCTATTCATGCTACATCAGAAAGTTTGATCGAGTCAGATTCGAATCACTCTGTGTGAGGAGCACTCGGAGTCCCCGATTCGTCATAGACTTAAAATTCCAAAACTTCTTTGTGTGTTTCGGTCTGACCGATTCATCCATTTCGGTCATACCGAGATCACTAAGTCGATCTAGGTTTTCAATCTCGGTGCAACCGATTTGAACTTTTCCGTCACACCGAGTTGCAGTAACTGCTTGCAGTTATGCATCTCCGTGCCACCGAGTTGTTCCACTCGGTCACACCGATAGGGTCAGGCTATATATACCCCCGGGCCAAAATTTGGAAATTTCTCCGAACCCCGTTGCCCGCGCTCAGCCTGCTCTGCCTCCCTGGGTCTCCGGATCGTCCTCCTCGTCGCCAGCTGCCTCTCGCCGCTGGTCTCCGCCGCCGTCAACGGGAATCGTCTCCGCCGTTGTCGCCGTAGCAGGTTCATCGCCGCACTTAGGGTATGGACTTGATCCTTGTGCTAATCTCACTCTGATTCCTAGTACATTGGTTTTTCCATGTATCTTTCCACGATTGAGATCACTCTATCCAGCGAAATCACACCGTAGTTTCACTACAAAAAAAGACACATCCGTGACATTTTGGGCTAAACGAAAAAAAATTCTGTCATACATATGACACTTCTATGATGATAATTGTGACAAAACCCTGTATCATCATAGATGTGGTGGGCTCCTACTTCTATGACAAAAAATCATGACAGAAAATGGGCTTTTCGTCCTGGGCGGGCTAGAGACGCAGCTGCATGGCATTCTTTGGGCCGTCCATGACGGAATAAACCGTGGTAGAAGCGAGGGGGAGGAAAATTTCTGGGAGTTGCCGGTCACGGTGGGAGGTCGGGGGCCGAGCGATGCACGTTTATCTCGTATGTACACGCGTGTGTGCGAGGCGCTGGCTCTAACTGAACCCGAGCGAGGCGTTGGGCTCTAACTGAACCCGAGCGATAGCACTGTAGGCTACGCGTACTGAACTTGAGAGATCGATCGATGGCTGTTAACTGAACCCGATGGAGCGATTCCTTCGCTAGTGCTGCTAACTGAAGCCGATCGAGGCTGCCTCTGGGATGAACAGTGAGCGTTGCGGGGGGGTTTGGATGAACAGTGAGCGGTGGCGTTGCCTCTGGATGAATAGGAACCCGTGGTGTGGAGGGCTGGATGAACAGTAGACGGTGGAGGGGTGGCCGTGGAGGGGTGGTTGAACAGGACCCCGTGGTGTGGAGGGCTGGATGAACAGTAGATGGTGGAGGGCTGGATGAACAGTAGACGGTGCAGGGGTGGTTGAACAGTAGCTGGTGGAGTAGCGCGCGGTGGAGGCTGGATGAACAGGAGCCCGTGGAGGCTGGAGGAGGTCGACGGTAGCCCGTGGAGGCTGGAGGAGGTCGACGGTGGAGATGAACAGTATCCCGTGGAGTCCCATTTTGCGGTATGCCACACCCCTCCCGATGAACAGGACCCCCGTTTCGACCGTAGGAGGTCCGTTTCATCCGTTTTGCGGTACGCCACACCCCTCCCGATCAACAGGACCCCCGTTTCAACCGTAGGAGGTCTGTTTCCTCTGTTTTGCGGTATGCCACACCCCACCCAATCAACAGGACCTCCGTTTCGACCGTAGGAGGTCCATTTTGTCCGTTTTGCGGTACGCCACACCCCTCCCGATCAACAGGACCCCCATTTCGACCGTAGGAGGTCCGTTTCCTCTGTTTTGCGGTACGCCACACCCCTCCCGATCAACAGGACCCCATTCCGAACGTAGGAGGTCCGTTTTCTCCGTTGTGCGGTATGCCAGACCTCGTTTCCATCGCCTGTTCCATCCAAGCCCTCCCGATGAACATGACCACGCATTCCGTTCCGACCCAGCCGGTTGGCTCCCGCATGTTCTGTTTCCTCCCGATGAACACGACCATTCCGTTGCCTTCCCATGAACACGACGCATTCCGTTGCCTCCCCATGAACACGACGACGATGATGTTTCTCCGTTCCAACCCAGCCATGTATGTATGCATGAGTAGGCATTCGAGACCCTGCCTGTATGTACGTACGTGGCCGTATTTTCTTTCTTGCACCCTCGCCGATGTACGCTCGTGTACATGCTACGTGCATGCCTCTACTACGACACATGCGCGCATCTACATCCACCAGTATGTACGTACACGTTCGCGACCAGAATGACAACGCTACGTACGCTTCAACCAGGTGGGTCCCGACTGTCAGGCACTTCCTTGCCTGCGAAGATGTAGCTGGTGGGTCCCAGCAGTCAGGGGGCGAATCGTTTTGTTTTTTTGCCCGGACGCACTTCCTTGCGTGCGAAGATGTAGCTGGTGGGTCCCAGCAGTCAGGGGGCGAATAATTTTTTTTGCCCAGAGGCACTTCCTTGCATGCGAAGACGTAGCTGGTGGGTCCCAGCAGTCGGGGGGAAACGTTTTTTTTGCGAAATATGGTGGCCCGTCCGGTGGGTCCCTGCTGTCAGGTGGAGGAATAATTATTTTGCACGTAAGAAGGAGGCACTTCCTTGCTGCGGTCGTGGACCCAGCTGTCAGCCTCTCCATGCACAATACTCTTCCGAGAGCACCACGGCGGTGGACGACGGCGAGGCCTAGGAAGGGGACGACACGGCGGTGGACGACGGCGAGGCCTAGGAAGGGGACGACACGGAGGCAGGGAAGATTCGGCAGTTGATTCCCACGCGGAGGGGAGTACGACTGTACGAGGGTTTACTGGTTCGTCTGCCATCGCCGGAGAATAACAGCAAGTGTGGGTGAGTAGAGGGATGGCTAGGCCAGCGATGGGAGTATGGTGGGGAGGTGAGGCCTGCGTGGCAGCATAGCCGGCCGCAGGGAGGAGGGAGTAGGCAGTCCCGCCGGCGCTTGTTTGAGAGGCTGGAGCAGGAAGAGTAGAGATTGAAGAAGCACGACGGCTGTTGGATGTACATCCAACCATCACTGCTTGTGCGTCAACCTTTTTTTTAGGAAAGCCTCAAATCTATGGAAAACAGCATACAACCCATTGCCAATATTTCTAGTAATTTATAGCCCATTTGCTAATTATTAAGGTTTTTTTTGGAACCCATATTCTTTGCATTAGCATTACAGCCCATATTGTGGCCACAGTTAAAAAATTATACGAAATTTTGCATATTTCGGTGCAGTCCGAACTGTTTTTAATCCCGAAATTTCGACTCACATTCAAACTGATTTTAAAAATAAATGTATATCAATATAAAATCCAACAAATTCTCCATGCATAAAAATTAATGTAATTTAAAATCCTGAAATGAAAAAAAATTTGAAACTAATTGCCGGTTTGATGTGTTTTAAAAATGTACAGCCCATTTCTCATTACTGATGGGCCATTTTCTCGGCTAGCCGAATGAAAGCTCTCCTCGTCTTGAAAGATTTGCAGCCCAACAGGCCTGACAAAGCGACTTACTTGGCAAATCACAAAAAGAACTGGGCTGTGGCCGTGGACCCAGCTGTCAGCCTCTCCACGTACAGTACTCTTCCGATGGAAGTCATTCCTTGACCATGTTGACCACGCCGCACGGAGAGGACCACGGCGGTGGACGACGACGGGGCCTAGGAAGGGGACGACGCAGAGCCGGGGAAGACGCGGCAGCAGAAGCCCGCGCGGAGAGGAGTACGAGGGTTCACTGGTTCGGTTGCGGTGTGAGGCTGCCGTTGCCGCAGGGCCTGGCCAGCGGTGGGAATAGTAGGGGGTGGTGAGGCCTCCGCGGCAGCATAGCCGGCCATGGGAGGAAGGAGCATGTGGCACGACCGGCGCTGCTTTGGGCGGCTGGAGCAAGAAGACCAGAGGTTGAAGAAGCACCACGGCCGTTGGATGGACATCGTACGGTCACTGGAGCTAGAATAGTTCATATTGACTAAGTTGAGAAAGCCTTTCATCCCCGTCAACTTAGTAGGCCCACAAGTGGGTCCTAGCTAGCCGGGGGAGTATTCATTTTTTTGTGCGTAATAAGGAGGCACTTCCGGTGGGTCCGAGCTGACAGCGGGGGGAATGTTTTTTTTTTGCAAAATACGGTGGCCCGTCCGGCGGGTCCCAGCAGTCAGGGGCAAACGATTTTTTTCGCAAAATACTGGTGGCCCGTCCGGTGAGTCCCCGTTGTCAGGTGGAGGAATAATTATTTTCCGCGTAATAAGGAGGCACTTCCTTGCGGCTGCCGTGGACCCAGCTGTCAGCCTCTCCACGTACAGTACTCTTCCGATGGAAGTCGGTCGTTGACCACATTGACCACGTCGCGCCGAGAGCACCACGGCGGTGGACGATGGCGAGGCCTAGGAAGGGGACAACGCGGAGCCGGGCCACGGGAGGCAGGAGCAGGCGGTAGCACAGCCGGCCACGGGAGGCAGGAGCAGATGGCACGACCGGTGCTGCTTTGGGCGGCTGGAGCAAGAAGACCAGAGGTTGAAGAAGCACTATGGCCGTTGGATGGACATCATACGGTCACTGGAGTATTGACTAAGTTGACAAAGCCCTCCATCCCCGTCAACTTAGTAGGCCCACAAGTCAGCCCAACAATATGGTGGGTCCCAGCTAGCAGGGGGGTATTCATTTTTTGGGCATAATAAGGAGGCACTTCCTTGCGTGCGAAGATATAGCTAGTGGGTCCGACCTGTCAGCATGGGGGAATGTTTTTTCACGAAATACAGAGGCCCTGCCTGTGGGTCCTAGCAGTCAGGTGGAGGAATCATTATTTTGCACGTAATAAGGAGGCATTTCCTTGCGTGCGACCGTGGACCCAGCTGTCAGCCTCTCCACGTACAGTCCACTTCCAATTGATGTCGTTCATTGACCATGTTGACCAGGCCACGCTGAGAGCACCAGGGCGGTGGACGACGGCGAGGCCTAGGAAGGGAATGACACGGAGCCAGGGAATACTCCGCAGTTGTTTCCCACGCAGAGGAGTACGAGGGTTTACTGGTTCGTCTGCCGTCGCCGGAGAATAACAGCATGTGTGGGTGAGTAGAGGGATGGCTAGGCCAGCGATGGGAGTACGGTGGGGCCGTGAGGCCTGCGCGACAGCATAGCTGGCCGGGGAAGGAGGGAGCAGGCAGTCCCACCGACGTTTGTTTGAGCGGCTGGAGCATGAAGAGCAGAGATTGAAGAAGCACGACAGCCGTTGGATGGACATCTAACAGTCACTGCTCTCGTGTGTTGACTGAGTTGACAGGGCGTTGCGTGTGTGTCAACCTTTTTTTTATGAAAGCATATGCGTCAACCTGTACTAGGCGCACAAGTCAGCCTCAAATCTGTGGAAAACAGCATATAGCCCATGTGCCATTATTTCTAATAATGTACAGCCCATTTGCTAATTCTTAAGATTGTTTTTGGAGCCCATCTTCTTTTTGTTAGCATTACACCCCATATTGTGGCCACGGTTAAAAAGTATACGAAATTTTGCATATTTCGGTGCGGTCAACTGTTTTTAATCCAGAAATATCGATTCACATTCAAACTATTTTGAAAAATAATTTATATTAAATATAAAATCCAAATACTTGTCCACGCATAAAAATCAATGGAATTTAAGATCTTGTAATTAAAAAAAAGTTGAAACTAATTCCCAGTTTGATGTGTTTTATAAAATGTACAGGCCATTTCTGGGCAAACTGAATGAAACTCTCATCGTCTTGAAAGATTTGCAGCCCAGCAGGGCCGATAAAGCAAGTAGGCCTTTTTGGGTATTTCTTTAAAAAAATAGAACTAGGCTAGCCATTTTCAGCAAGAAAAAAACACAACTGGGCTCATGATGTGGTAAACATAAATAAAACCCTGGCTAGACGGGCCACAGCCCCCGCACAGCCCCGTTGTTACCCTGATCCGTCGCTAAAACTAGTATAAATAACAACTGCTTGTTCCTCAAAAAAAACTGCACGACTTGCTGGGTCCCTGGTGTCAGCCGCTCGTAGTGTAATTCTCTCGTTTATTGACTACGTTGACAATGGCGTGAGCCCCAGATGTCCAACCATTAGGAGGAACCATATTTTTGGGCTTGTACTATAGAGGCACTTGCTTGCGTACTGCCATGACGCTGGTGGGACCCTACTGTCATCCTCTCCACGTACAGTCATCTCCTTGTTCCTCTCGGTTGTTGATGACGTTGACAACGCAAGAGGGCGGCGCACTGCACACGGCGAGCGAACCAAGGCCGCAAGGCGGAGGACGACGGCGAGGCCTCGGACGGAACGAACAGGAGCTGTTGAAGATGCGCCGGTGAAGTCGCAGGCGGAGGGGAGTACGAGGGTTGACTGGTTCGGGCACAGGTGCGTGTTGGGGCTGATGTCACTGGAGAATTACAGGACGTGTGGGGGAATAGAGGAAGGGACTAGCCAACGTTGGAGGGTACATACGGTAGGGCGGCGGAGGCGTAGCCAGCCATGGGAGGCGGGAGTAGGCGGAGCCGACGGGGTGCTTTTGTTTGGGCGGCTAGAGGAAGAAGAAGACAAGAGATGTCGGAATCCAAATCTGTCACGGTCATGCAGCCTTTCCTATGAAAATTTATAGACCATTTGATGTGCTAGTTCGAAACAAGTTTGTGGGTGCTGGTGGGGGCTAATCACTTGGCTTCTGTAATGCACAGTGAGCTCAAGCGTGAGTGATGTTATTTCCCTTGGTTGTGATTTGTTACAATATTTCACTCTAAATTAAACGAATGGCAAGCCATTTGCCTTGTTTCAAAGAAAATATGACAGTCACAGCCGAGTTGAAAAGGGCAGGAACATCTAACTCCAGCTTACAAACTGTACAGAAGCACGAGGGTTGATTGTTCATCAGGTGTACAAAAAAACAGATTGAAAAGGGCAACAACATCTAACTCCAGCACTGTTTTCGGCAGTCACAGTCAAATGGATCGGTCAGGTCCATAGAATGAACATCCTGGGTCGTAAAATTTACTGGATTATGACCACAATATGTTGTAAATAGAAGCCCGACACGTTCAGAAGCTCTTTTGCCCACCTGAAACTCCTATTTTTGCTCTTTGACATACCCATCCGTCAAAACCATGCTGCTGATAAACTTAAGCCTGATGGACAATAGTAACCTCACATTCAGCAGGAAGAATGTGACAAATCTTGTGTTTGCACGGTTGGCTACATATCGTTCTAGCGTTATTGTCTTCAATCGAATCTCATGAGAAGTGAGAAAATCACGATGCTTACGAATCCACCGATTGGTTATAACTTTCTTACCCCATCCTATTGCCTAAATGGACATCAAGATTGAAAACAGTTAAGGTCTAAAAGAAGAGTGTCGAAAGAGTAACAACTGAACGGTTAATTCTAGTACACTATATGCGGGCTTCCAATGTGCGTGAAATTATCACCTTTATATACAACTTCTCCAGACATGGAAAGCATTGCAGCAAGCCAATAATCTTGTTCAGATCAAAACTATTCATTTGGATATGTAAAATCTTGAAAGAATCCAGCACCATTGATAGGCCATCCATGGAGAAACTCTTCATTGAGCATAGAACATAATATTAGTACAAAATGTGTACTCCAAGATGATATATAAATTATGCGCAGAAATTTAAAATGCAGCTTATGGTTGCAAGTGTATATGATAATATAAAGTACCTGAAGAACTGTGGAGCCAAACACCATATTGAAATGAGCATAGAGATCATGTATTACACCCAAGGTCTCCAGTTTAGGCGCAGAGAGGACGGTTATTTGCAACGGTGAATAACTAGAATCAAGGATCAACCTTTGAAGTGAAGGGGCATCTTGGATGATGAGCTGCCTTCCGTCAAAAGAAATTCCAATTCTTACAAGGTTAGGCGACTTTATTTGGAGAAAACTGATTCTAACTGTGAAAACAAGCACCAAGCACTCCAGCGCAGGGCAACTGGAGTGGATGATGCTGTGCAATGAGGCCTCCAATATACAAACGCGCACAAGTGAAAGTTTCTTGAGAAATGGGAGTCAAAGGTTTAGTACCAGATTGTTTGGTAGGTAGGACAGCGCAGAGGTGGCGGTGTGGAGAGAGGAGGAAAACCGCGAGATGGACATCGGTGCTGAGGGCACAAGTTCATGGCGTTCGGTATTTGGTATGTGATTTCCAGGGGAATAGTAGAACTCAAGCAACTGTAGTTCTGTGAATTTAGGGGATTTCAGCCAGGCGTCCACCATGTTGGGCATGGTCTGCTTGCTCAGGTAGCATGACAGGATGCAGAGGCTTTGACCGGAGCCCTGGTGGGAGGAGATGATGGCTCTGGGGATTTCAAAATCATTGAAGAGAGATAGCTGACGACAGTCGAGATTAAGGGGCACAGCGCGCCATAGAGGGCGCCACCGAATTGAGAGGACATGGGTGCGGCAGCAATCCTTGGTGGGGATAAGTGAGATGATCTCCCCAAGGACGGCGTCCAGGAGATCACTGATGCGGTCCACCCGAGATTCTACGGGTTCCTAGGATCCGGTGGGGGTGGGGTCGCTGCTTCTCCCCGCGCTGCCGGGTGCGGGATCTACAACAGGTGTTGCCGCTGGGGTCAGCCGACTCCATTTTCCTCGAGGGCGTCGCGTTGCGCTCATGGATTTGAGCAGAGTAACGAATGACGAGCCTAGTTGTAGTGCGAGCGAAGAAGAAGGGGAGCTGGGGGTGAGGGAGTCCTGGACTAGGGGGTGTCCGGATAGCCGGACTATCATCATCGGCCGGACTCCAAGACTATGAAGATACAAGATTGAAGACTTCGTCCCGTGTCCGGATGGGACTTTCCTTGGCGTGGAAGGCAAGCTTGGCAATACGGATATGTAGATCTCCTACCATTGTAACCGACTCTGTGTAACCCTAGCCCTCACCGGTGTCGATATAAACCGGAGGGTTTTAGTCCGTAGGACGAACAACCATTACAACAATCATACCATAGGCTAGCTTCTAGGGTTTAGCCTCCTTGATCTCGTGGTAGATCTACTCTTGTACTACCTATATCATCAATATCAATCAAGCAGGAGTAGGGTTTTACCTCCATCGAGAGGGCCCGAACCTGGGTAAAAACATCGTGTCCCTTGTCTCCTGTTACCATCCGCCTAGACGCACAATTCGGGACCCCCTACCCGAGATCCACCGGTTTTGACACCGACATTGGTACTTTCATTGAGAGTTCCTCTGTGTCGTCACCGATAGGCTTGATGGCTCCTTCGATCGTCAACAACGACGCAGTCCAGGGTGAGACTTTTCTCCCCGGACAGATATTTGTGTTCGGCGGCTTTGCACTGCGGGCCAACTCGCTTGGCCATCTGGAGCAGATAGAAAGCTACGCCCATGGCCGTCAGGTCAGATTTGGAAGCCTAAACTTCACGGCTGACATCCGCGGAGACTTGATCTTCGATGGATTCGAGCCACAGCCGAGCGCGCCGCACTGTCACGATGGGCATGATTTAGCTCTGCTGCCGGACAGTGCCCTGGAGGCCGCACATGAGTCCGCTCCGATCCTTAATTCGGGGCCGACCTTGCAGATCGAGGATGGGTGGCTAGACACCGCCTCGGGTGCTGCAACCTCTACGGTGTTGGAGCCGAATACTGACCTTGTCCCTTGTAAATCCCGTGACTCTGAGGTGCCCGACTCCTCGCCGGACTCTGAACCTCCGGCGCCCCTACCAATCGAATCCGATTGGGCGCCGATCATGGAGTTCACCGCTACGGACATCTTTTAGCACTCACCCTTTGGCGACATCCTGAATTCGCTAAAGTACCTCTCGTTATCAGGAGAGCCCTGGCCGGACTACGGTCTGGACGGTTGGGATGCGGACGACGAAGAAATTCAAAGCCCATCCACCACCCACTTTGTAGCCACTGTCGACGATCTAACCGACATGCTAGACTACGACTCCGAAGACATCGACGGTATGGACGACGATGCCGGAGACGACCAAGAACCAGCGCGTACAGGGCACTGGAAGACCACCTCGTCATACGACATATACATGGTGGACATCCCAAAGGATGGGAACGGCGAAGAAGCAGCGGAGGCAGATTCCTCTAAGAAATAGCCCAAGCGCCGACGTCAGCGGCGCCACTCTAAATCCCGCCACAGCAAGAATGGAGATTACGGCACCGGAGATAATAACACCCCAGAGAGTGCCGAAGACAACCTCCTCCAGCAAGATTCAGCACAGGAGGACGGAGAAGCCAGCCCTCACGAGAGAGCGGCAGATGAAGACGTAGAGGATGATTATTACATGCCTCCCTCCGGAGACGAGGCAAGCCTCAACGATGACGAATTCGTCGTGCCCGAGGATCCCGTCGAACAAGAGCATTTTAAACGCAGGCTAATGGCCACGGCGAACAGCCTAAAGAAAAAGCAGCAACAGCTTCGAGCTGATCAAAACCTGCTGGCCGATAGATGGACCGAAGTCCTCGCGGGCGAAGAGCATGAACTCGAACGCCCCTCCAAAAGCTACCCAAAACGCAAGTTGCTCCCCCGATTAGAGGAGGAGGCATATAAACCTTCATCACCAGTGCACAATACGGCAGACCGACCACCTCGTGGCCGCGACAGAGAGGCCTCCAGGCCCTCCACCAGAACCGTACCCCGGCACCGCTCGAAAAGTGCGAAGCCACGGGGGAATGCACCGGACTTGCGAGACATATTGGAGGACAAGGCAAGACAATCAAGATCGATCTACGGATCATGTGGGCGCCCCACAATGCGTGACGACTACCGTCGCGCCGGATACAGCAACTCTGGCCGGGCCGAACACAGTAGGCAAAGCTCGCTTGAGCTACGTCGTGATATTGCCCAAAAAAGAGGTGCCGCACACCCACTATGCTTCACAGATGAAGTAATGGATCATCAAATCCCTGAAGGGTTTAAACCCGTGAACATTGAATCCTACGATGGCACAACAGACCCCGCGGTTTGGATCAAACACTATCTCCTTCATATCCACATGGCCCGTGGTGACGATCTTCACGCCATCAAATACCTCCCACTGAAGCTTAAAGGACCAGCTCGGCATTGGCTTAACAGCTTGCCAGCAGAGTCAATTGGGTGTTGGGAGGACCTGGAAGCCGCATTCCTCGACAACTTCCAGGGCACATATGTGCGACCACCAGACGCCAATGACCTAAGCCACATAATTCAGCAGCTAGACGAATCGGCTAGACAGTTCTGGACACGGTTCTTAACAAAGAAAAATCAAATCGTCGACTGTCCGGATGCAGAGGCCCTAGCAGCCTTCAAACATAACATCCGCGACGAATGGCTGGCCTGGCACCTAGGTCAGGAAAAGCCGAAATCCATGGCAGCCCTCACATCACTCATGACCCGCTTTTGTGCGGGAGAGGACAGCTGGCTAGCCCGCAGTAACAACCTCAGCAAAAATTCTGGCAGTCCGGATACCAAGGACCGCAATGGCAGGTCATGTCGAAACAAAAACAAACGTCGCGTTAACGGTGATAACAATGAGGATACGGCAGTCAACGCCGGATTCAGAGGCTCCAAACCCGGTCAGTGGAAAAAGCCATTCAAAAGAACTACTCCGGGTCTGTCCAATTTGGACAGAATACTCGACCGCTCTTGCCAGATACATGGCACCCCCGAAAAGCCAGCTAATCACACCAACAGGGATTGTTGGGTATTTAAGCAGGCAGGCAAGTTAATTGTCGAAGACAATGACAAGGGGCCGCATAGCGATGACGAGGAAGAAACCCGGCCGCCAAACAGTAGAGGACAAAAGGGTTTCCCCCCACAAGTACGGACGGTAAACATGATATACGCAACCCACATACCCAAGAGGGAGTGGAAGCGTGCACTTAGGGATGTATATGCGATGGAGCTAGTCGCCTCGAAGTTCAATCCATGGTCTTCTTGCCCGATCACTTTCGATCGAAGGGACCACCCCACCAGTATCCGCCATGGCGGATTCGCCGCATTGGTTTTAGACCCAATCGTCGATGGATTTCACCTCACCAGAGTCCTGATGGATGGCGGCAGCAGCCTGAACCTGCTTTATCAGGACACAGTGCGCAAGATGGGCATAGACCCCTCAAGGATTAAACCTACAAAGACGACCTTCAAAGGCGTCATACCAGGTGTAGAGGCCAATTGTACAGGCTCGGTTACACTGGAAGTGGTCTTCGAATCCCCAGATAACTTCCAAAGCGAGGAGTTAATCTTCGATATAGTCCCGTTCCGCAACGGCTATCATGCTCTACTCGGACGGACCGCGTTTGCAAAGTTCAACGTGGTGCCGCATTATGCATACCTCAAGCTCAAGATGCCAGGCCCTCGAGGAGTCATCACGGTCAACGAAAACACTGAACGCTCCCTCCGAATGGAGGAACACACAGCAACTCACGCGGCAGAAGTACAGAGCAGCCTCTGAAGGCAATTCTCAAGTCTGGCCATTAAGCGACTGGACATGGCCAAGCGCGCCCGGAGTAACATACATCAAGAACACCTGGCACGTTCCGAGCACGCGTAGCAATGCGGCCCCAACCCTAGCCCTTGCATGATTGCAAGACTAGTCCTTCGCGTACAACATTACGCTGTGGAGATACCATGGGCATAGGGGGAGGGGCACGACCACGACAGGCCCAGAGTGCGGCTCAACCACACCAGGGGCTCCCAAGTGTGTCGCTCTTTTTCTTTTTTCTCTTTTTTTTACCCACATGACTCCGTTCAGCAGAGGCCCTGTTCGGCAGCAGACCTGCCGAACCCACGATACAACAGCCAGGGAAGGGGAAAGGCTACGACGAACACTCAAGTGGTCTCCATTACGAGCATTAAATCTGTTTAATACACCATTCCGCAGCCTACCCCTGGAGGGGGACATGTTTAATAGTCCAATCCCTTGCTTACCGCACTATTTGTATCGCTCTGCATTCATGGCAGTATTTCTGAATAAACAATGCATCGCTTTTTTCTTATAATTGCATCCCTTTCTTATATATGTTCGTTTATGACATTTTGCATCCGTACACTTTGGTACAGCCGAATACACCAGGGGCTTATGTTCCCCGCATTATGGTGTGATAAGTCCGAACACTTCCACAAGTGCGGCACCCCGAACTTATAGCATTGTATGCATCGGCTCCGAATCATGTCTTGGGTCAATAGTTGGGTTTGCCCAGCTCCCATGTTTTGGTACCTTACGTTCCGTTTTATCGGCTAAGGTAGCACTGGGAGAACCACTACGATTGCGCCCCGGTTGAGCTGGGCGAGCGCCTCAGTGGAGAAAGCTAAAACTGACCGTCATGATAAGGCGAGAGCTGGTCGCTGTTTGAGAGGTCTTTTCGAGTCCCTAAAGACTTATGCCGCTTAGTGCGAGGAACCGACTTTGTCCGGCCCAGGCGTGGATAGCGCCTCGAACTCGGTCTTCCGAATACTAGGGGCTTCGCCGAAATTTAAAATTATAGAATTCTATGGCTAAGTGAGAGTGTTCAAGCATTATAAGTCCGGTTGCCTTGTTCGTCGTGTTGAGCGCCTCCCTAGATGGACCCAAAAATGGGAACAAGAGCACTCAAGTTTATCCCGAACACCCCAGCACTCGTGGCATGGGGGCTGAAGCCGACGACTTGCCATCTCTCAGATGTGATAAACGGTCGTACAGAAGGTAATATGTTAAATTAATAAGCGTTGCTTAGCACATATGAACAAAGTTTTCAGCGCACAGGATAACACATTGTGAGTCTACTCAAATATTACATCTTTGGAGCACTCATCCGCAATCTTGCGGGCACCCTTCAGGACACTCTTATAATACATTTCGGGCGTGCGATACTCCTTGCCCGCCGGCGGCATGTCCGTCAGAAGCTTCTCAGCATCCAGCCTGCCACGGTGCACTTTTGCACAGGCAAGGGCCCGACGGGCACCTTCAATGCAGGCAGAGTGCTTGACGACTTCCACCCAGGGACACGCATCCACCAGCCGCCGCACTAGGCCGAAGTAGCTCCCAGGCATGGCCTCCTCGGGCCATAGCCGAACTATGAGGCCCTTCATGGCCTGTTCGGCTACCTTGTGGAGCTCGACCAGCTACTTCAGCTGGTCGCTAAGGGGCACCGGATGTCCGGCCTCAGCATACTGAGACCAGAAGACCTTCTCCATTGAGCTCCCCTCCTCGGCCCGGTAGAATGCGGCAGCATCGGACACGCTGCGAGGCAGATCTGCAAACGCTCCTGGAGAGCTCCGAATTCGGGTAAGTAACAGGTAATTCACATTCACATGCCTGCTTTGCATGAAAAATGCCTTACCCACCGCTATTTTCTTCACCGCCTCGATCTCCTGGAGGGCCTTATGGGCTTCGGCCTTAGCAGCTTTGGCACTCTCAAGAGCCGAGGCAAGCTCGGACTCTCGAGTCTTTGAGTCACGCTCCAAACTCTCATGCTTTTCCACGAGAACCTGGAGCTCTTGCTGCACCTCCGCCACCCGCTCCTCCTACTTTTCTCTCTCAGCTCGTTCCACGGCCGCATTATGCTCGGCCGCGGACACAGCCTCCTTCAGGGTCGCCACCTCGTGCGTGGCCCCTGCAGTGCCCATGTTATCCTTGTTATTTCTCTTGTAACCAAAATCCTTTTCTGTAAGGTACAAATTTAATACGGTGTTACTCACCTTTTTTGTCCTCGAGCTGGTTCTTGGCAAGGCCGAGCTCGTTCTCGGACCGCTCGAGGCTCTGCTTTAAAGCACCGACCTCCGCAGTCAGTGCGGCATAGGTCAGCAGCGCAGCCTGCAATCCCATATTGACATATTTTTTAGAACTTCTGCGTATATCTTTATAAGATCCTTAGTCCGGCTTTTCTTTTCGAACACCGAACCGAGCATCAGGGGCTAATGTCTATGCGGTATTACATTGCATATTTTAAATTTCTTGCCTCAAAGCCTGTTAGAAGGCTGTTGCAGGCTTCGGTCAGCCTGCTCTTGGCGAGCTGAACCTTCTGAATCACCGCACTCATGATAGTGCGGTGTTCTTCCTTGATGGAAGCGCCGTTGAGCGCCTCCAACAAGTTGTCCGGCGCCTCCGGTTGGACGGAGGCCGCCGGTGTCACGGTCTTGCCCTTCTTACGAAGGGGCCGCCTGCCGGACTCCGGAACCACTGCTTGCAAAGTCCGGGAGGTTGTCTTGCGGCACCTCCGGAGCCTCCTCCTCCTCCTGATGGGTCCCCTCCTGGGATCCCACCTCGGCGTCATCAGCGTCACGGGGAGTTGAGGCGGTCGGAAGGGAATCCACATCCGACGGAGCCAAGGTCCCGCTCGATGAAGCGGGAAGATCATCCTCGGCCGGACTACAGGTTGTATGTGGCATTAGAAAGGACACTGCATGGCACAAAGAGAAATTATAAATCATTCAGGAATCCGGATACTTACAATCTCGCCAGGGGCTTGGCCCTTGAGGGCCACTCCTCGTCGCCGTCGCCGGCATTGGCGGAGCAGTCCGGAGGAAGGGTCCTTCCCTTCTTGGACCCTTCGGCCTCCCTCGTTGGGGAAGCCTTCCTCTTCTTCTCTCCCCCCTCTTGGGGAGAGACCTCTTTCTCCTCCTTGTCTTCGGGGGAGGAGTCCTCCTCAGAGCCATCGGACGATGAGTCCGATACCACCTGGCGCCGGGAACTCCTTCGGGTTCCCGTGGCCTTCTTCTTGGCCTTCTTCTCCGGCACCACGTAAAGGGCCGGAACCAGCAGCCCCGTTAAACGGGTGTCCGCTAGGTCTTCGGGAAGGGGAGCCGGACAGTTAACCTGTCCGGACGTCTTCCGCCAGTCCTGTTAAAGGCATTGGGAGTTAAGATCCCGCATAGAGTCAAACTATGAAAGAAATGGGTGTCCCATAAAGGATAACCTAGCTTACCTCGCCGACCGGGCGCTGCATGCTGAATCGGCGATCTTTAGTTGCGGATGCGGAGGCTTCTCCGCCCTTGAACAACACCCTCCAGGCAGCTTCGTATGTCGTGTCGAAGAACCCGCTCAGGGTCCGGTGCTGTGCCGGATCAAACTCCCACAAATTGAAGGCCCGTTGCTGGCAGGGGAGAATCCGGCGGACGAGCATGACCTGGATCACGTTGACAAGCTTAAGCTTCCTGTTCACCATGGTCTGGAGACAGGACTGGAGTCCGGTCAGCTCCTCCGAACTACCCCATAGCAAGCCCTTCTCTTTCCAGGAGGTGAGCTGCATGGGGGTACTAGATCTGAACTCGGGGGCTGCCGCCCATTTAGGGTCACGCGGCTCGGTGATGTAGAACGACCCCGATTGCCACCCCTTGACGGATTCCACAAAGGCGCCCTCGAGCCAAGTGACGTTGGGCATTTTGCCCACCATAGCGCCTCCGCACTCCGCTTGGACGCCCTTGACCACCTTCAGCTTGACATTGAAGGTTTTTAGCCACAAGTCGAAGTGGGGCTAGATGCGGAGGAAGGCCTCGCACACGACGATAAACGCCGAGATATTGAGGATGAAGTTTGGCGCCAGATCGTGGAAGTCCAGGCCATAGTAGTACATGAGCCCCCGGACGAAGGGGTGAAGTGGGAAGCCCAGTCCGCGGAGGAAGTGGGGAAGAAATACGACCCTCTCATGGGGCCTGGGGGTAGGGATGAGCTGCCCCTCGTCGGGCAGCCGGTGCGCGATGTCGCTGGACAGGTATCCAGCGCCGCGCAGCTTCTCGATGTGCCCCTCTGTAATGGAGGAGTCCATCCACTTGCCTCCCGCTCCGGACATGGCTGGAGAAGGTTGAGGAGAGATGTGCGGACTTGGGGGCTGGAGCTCGAGTGCGCGGAGATGGATAAGCAAAGGAGGAAGAAGGCGTAGGTAAAAAGGGCGGATCCTTATCCCCTTATATATGGGCGGACGAAGACTATGCATCCCCCCGGCCTGGTAAAACTCGCTTATCTCCCAAGCGCCGCAATCAATGGCGCGGTTGGGTTACCCACGTCTGTATTGATGGGAATCCCGGAATAAGGGGAGCACGATCTCTTCTTCGACAAGACGTGCCAAGGAAACCGCTTCGCTAAACGCGCTGAGGTGGTATGGTAAAGGCTTGGTAGTGGTGTGACGTCACGACCACAAAATACGTCAGCAGATTGAACTTGTGTACATATTATTCTCTCTACAGTGGTATGTGGAATTTATTTTGCAGAGCCGGACACTATCCTGGTGTTCACGATCTTCTATGAATTATTCGGAGGAGGAACCCGCCTTGCAATGCCGAAGACAACATGCGCGCCGGACTCATCGTCATTGAAGCCTGGTTCAGGGGCTACTGAGGGAGTCCTAGACTAGGGGGTGTCCGGATAGCCGGACTATCATCATCGGTCAGACTCCAAGACTATGAAGATACAAGATTGAAGACTTCGTCCCATGTCCGGATGGGACTTTCCTTGGCGTGGAAGGCAAGCTTGGCAATACGGATATGTAGATCTCCTACCATTGTAACCGACTCTGTGTAACCCTAGCCCTCTCTGGTGTCTATATAAACCGGAGGGTTTTAGTCCGTAGGACGAACAACCATTACAACAATCATACCATAGGCCAGCTTCTAGGGTTTAGCCTCCTTGATCTCGTGGTAGATCTACTCTTGTACTACCTATATCATCAATATCAATCAAGCAGGAGTAGGGTTTTACCTCCATCGAGAGGGCCCGAACCTGGGTAAAAACATCGTGTCCCTTGTCTCCTGTTACCATCCGCCTAGACGCACAGTTCGGGACCCCCTACCCGAGATCCGCCGGTTTTGACACCGACAGGGGGTTTTCTATAGGAGTGAGGAAGAAGGGGAGCTGGGGTTTTCTGTAGGAGTGAGGTGAGGAATTTGGGGGTACGAGTGGAGCGAGCTGACGTGAGGTGGGTGGGAGCGAGGAGGAAGAAGAACACCCAGGTGTTTTTTTTGGGGGGGGGGGCGGTGTGCTGGGTGTGGGTAGCGCCTTTTGAATTGATTTTACTATTTACTAGTGTGGATTGGCTGTTTTGTCTTGGGCCCAGAGAAACAATTACTACTAGTAGAGTGTAGACACTCTATAGCTACCCAGAAAAACAATTACTACTAGTACAGTGGAGACACTCTACCGCTTCTGGCTCCTCCTAGGTCATTGAAACATCTCCCTCTACTGAATGCCGTTATACTTTTGTTCACCGACATGCGGGCCATGCAGCGCGCGGGCCCCAATGCCATCCAGCAAATTAGAAGGTAGTATGTAGGTGGAGAGTCACCCCGGTCGTAGCGCGGCAGTAACGAGCCGTCGTATCACAAAACCCCACCTCCCCGCAGTCTAAGTTTGACGGACGAAGCAACCATCATTTCATTCTTCGCTGAATCCCCTTCTCCCTCACTGTCTTCAAGAAAGGCAACACTCGCATCTGCTACTGTTCTTCTCTCCCAACGAAGGGAAGGTAAGCGGATCCATGATGTTGGTATATTTTCGTTCAGAGAAAAAAAAGAACTTTTGCAAAGTAGTAACCGATCCTCACTCTCTTTTTTGTTTCATTGTCATTGCGATTGTGTTTTCCTTTCAGTGGTCTCCTAGTATTCGTCAGTTTCATGATGGACCAAGGAGAACCAGGCAAAGATCTGCCGATATTGGAGCAGACGCGGAGGCTGATCCCCACAAGACATAGAGCTCCAAGAAGATGGAGGCAACCACCGAGCCGACCCCAGATACGCTCACAGCCACTACTAAGATGGTCAACGCCCCGTTTGAGGTTACAGCCCCCGTGGCACTGCAGGAGCAGTTTTCCCCCTTCGAGGATGTGTCCCCCCCCCTCCGCTGAGCTGCCCAAGGTGATTTCCTTCTTTGCCGATCTCGATTGTGGTTTTTCATCTAAGTATGTGGTGATTTTTTTTATAAAAGGAAGTATGTGGTGATTAATAATGCAAAATTTTATTAGCTTCGATGCCATGCTATACATAGTGGTTTAAATAACTTGTGTTTCTTATACTGAAAAGTAATTCAAAATTTGTTTCTGTTTTAATTAGATCCCTGATGCAGACAAGGACTGTGTTGTTGTGCATGTCACTCGCTATGAGGCAGGCGACCTGAATATATGGACTGGGAAAACAGAGTTCTTAGGTTGTTGGATCCTGGAAGCCATTTGCGGTTATACCAATGAAGAGTTGTATTCCAGCCTCACTATTGTCAGGCGTGTTGTCCAGGGTGTACTGAAGCACAAGAAGATCAAAGCTACTCCTTCGTTTGTGAGGCATACTGTTCTTGTCAAGCTTACGCAGGAAGATGACGTGGCATGCCTCCACAAACAAGTTTATCAGTGGCAAGGCCACAAGGTTGTCTTCATGAAGGTTCACAGGATTGAGCTGCTGCAGGACGTCCTCGATGATGTTCATGGCAAGGTTCGTCTTGTGTCCAGCCCAAATTAGATCGAGGCATGAAATAGTTGCCCCAGCTAGTGTTTAGTAGTAGTCTGGATTGTGTCTAATTATCCGAACCTTGCCTGTTATAGACCCCTCTGGGGCTAGTACTCTATTTAAATCCGTCTATGGGAACTGCTGCTACTTTTGTGTGCCCGTGAACCATGTGAGAACCATCGTAATTGTTGCCGAAATAGATGCGTCCTCACTAGCTTTTTCATGAATATGGCATGGTAAGAAATAAGTTGTCACGGTTTATCATACGAGCAGTGTGTGTTTTGATGAAATAGAGCACTCGTTTGAGAACCGTGCGCTGACGTATACATAAGTACTTGTAAACACTATTGGTGCTACCGCACTTGTAAGCAGTTGTGCAAAACACGGCACATTGGCTTAGCTTGCTTCAACACTAGGCTATCGACCAGCTAACAATCAACAATCTGCTGTCTGACATATAAGCAACTATGTATCTTGTTACAGTGGTTCATGCAGTTAATTGAGGCCACAATGTAATAAATTCCAAACGTTCAACGCTAGTCCAGCGCTCATGTGGAACACTCACATTAAACTCATCTTCATAAAAATCTTGAAAAGCATAAGTTAAGCAGTTTTATACATCTCAATGATTCATAGAACATAACAAACATATACTAGTTCACAGCAAAAGACAAAGTTCTGAGAAGGTTTACAAATCAGGAAAAAACAAGCAAGGCTTCTCTGAGCAAAGGGCCTCCTGGCAGGCTTAAATTTCCTGGAGTTCACTCTGGTTTTTTCTTGTTGCCACCATCCAGGGTTAGGTTCTCTCATTCTAGAATAACCAATTATAATTGTGGTCTCAGCTGGAATGCTAAACTGAACCATGAAGTGTACTGACCAGGTGAAATTCTTGTGCATTCCACTAAATTTAAGCACCGCTATTTTCATAAATAAGCAGACCACAATGCCTCTTGTCCGCGCACCTGTCCAAAAAACCGTTGTGCAGCCGTGCCAGCTAGTCCTCGGTCCATGGGTGAACTAGTAGAAAGAGCATTCCGGACTAGGATGCAGTTGTTTTCGTTCGTCCCTACACTGCAATCAGGAAGTAAAATGTACGAATCAACTTCTTTTAGATTGCGTTGGTCATTCTACCTTAGTTACTACCAGTGTAGGGATACCTTGAAGACGGGAGGTTAGACGACGGCAACGGGGGATAGCCATCTCATTTTGCGCTGTTGTACTAAAACTGAGGTGTGTGCTTTTGATTGCACGGATAGAAACGATACGGAGACAGACATCCCGAAATGATATGGAGACAGACATCCCTGTTTGCGCAAATACAAAATACGGTTATTTAAATAGTGACGGATATTACTACTTTCCCCCGTTTCCTCTTAGAACCAAGTCCTTGATTCATGCTACAGCTTTCCCACTTTCTTCCCTGTTTGAACCAACGCTTTGAGTTGACTGTATGAACTAGCTTTACGTCTAATAATAGTAGAAGTCTAAGTGGCTTTGGAACAGCAGACGGAAGTAGAAAAGGATCCACACGAGAGGGGAAGAGCTGGCGCAGTAGAGCAAGGCAGGTTTCGAAGGAATATATACCTGAGGGTCGTCGGCATGTGGCAAAGACGGCGTCGGGAGGCCGCATCTTGGCCACAATACCGCAGGGAGGAAGATGGGGTCGGAGGACCTCTCGAGCCGGCGCTCTCTCGGAGAGAACGGCACGACCGCCGATCGGGACGCGCGGGCAGCCATTGGTCTCCTCCCTCGCCGCTGACGACAGCGTGAACGCTGCACCTACACCCCCTGCCCTGGTCGAGGTTGTCCGGCCGGATTTGTGACCAGCCGTGAGCTGAGAGAGAGAGAGTGTGGCCACCTATGTCTTGCTTTGATCTGGAGAGCATGAGAGAGTGAACGAGAGGAACCCTAGTAAAGCAAGCGCTAAGGCTCCTGCTTTTATATATAGTGGAGTGATTGTTGTACTGGCTTCAAAAAAATGTGCTCCTACGTGTACCCGCGAGTGGGTGTGAGATAACTAGTGCGTGAGTGCACCGCTTCTCTTCGTGAGAGTACAATATATACTATGCCCAAAGAACATTCGCCGCAAGAGTAATAATATAAGTGTGTGATGTGTGAGCTAAAATAAAATGTGCGCGCCGTCTTTTGTTTTTTAGATGTTCTGAGGGTAGGGTGTGAAGAGCACATATGTGCGTGACGTCTACCTGCAGATAGACGATGGGTGCCACGTGCGAGTCTGTGAGAGGACTCGGGAGAGTTGTGACTCGTGACAGTGCGTGTGCGTGAGAGAGAGGGGCACGTAACAATGCAATGCATGTGTCCGTATATCATTATCCGACAAACGTTCGCCACAAGCCTTTTGCTGACGAACCCCGTAAGAACCGTTAGATCGGCATCCGATAGTGTCAGTTTTGCCATGTCATTTAACAGAACAGCCACTCCTCCTACACACAAATCTTCGACGTGAGTGTTAGCAACTGCCGTATGCTCCCTCCGTTTCGAAATGCAGTGCATATAGCTTTATTGAAAATTAGAACCTCGCAAACTTTTACCGAGTTTTCATGTACCAAACTGCACATGTAGAATACCCTGTATATATCATTTCATTCATCTTCGAGAGGTAACTATAAAGATGGGTGAGGTGTCTACAAAGAAAGACCATCGTATCACCCGCAACAATTTCAACCATCCTTTAGTGTCGAGGAATATCATAGGAACTCTATATGATATGATTTTTATAGGATTTTTTTCCTTTAGAGCCAATTGGTTCATAGGAATAGATTCATATACTCTACATTTCAAAGGAAATAAACATGATATCATTTCTATAGCTTTAGAGCCACTTGGTTCATATGAATGGATTCCTATACTCCCTTAATTTCAAAGGAAAATAAACATTAGCGTATATTCAATAGAAAAGTTCCTTTGATATGAACCAAATTACTTCTCTTTACTAATCCCTCCTCATAGGAATTGAGGTACATGTCATCTCTAGATTCAATAGGAAAGTTCCTATGATGTGAACCAAATGACATATCTTTTCCAATCCCTACTCATAGGAATTGAGATCCTCCATGTCATTTCTTTCCCTACAACTTCCATGTATACATCTTCTATTCCTAAATAGATAGTACAACCCACTAGTAGCTTTTTTCCAAAACATGCAACTATGGCACAAGAACTATATAGTGTGCCAATAACTTTGAAAGATGGTCGCTGGATGAAGCTAACCCGACAGTGCAGAGATGGGCAAATCCGAGCACTACTGGCCATTGGATATCATCAACATTCCACCAGATCTGCCACATGTACAATTTAGAAGACTCCATGGTTGAACTTAAGCATAATGCATAAACCTCAAAACACCAGCACTTCTCCTTTGTTCTAGAATCTTCTGTATCATAATTGATTATTTTTTTCTAAATGAATTGCCATTATTTTTTTACTTTATGATTTACAGTGCACTTTATAAAACTAATTGATTTTGAATTAGATGAACTATAAGAACTAAATGAACATCTACATCATGCATATATGACTCAAAGCTTTACATGCTATAGTGTGTATTTATTCATAATTTGGTTTCGAAATCTCATGCGTTCAATACATGTGTACCTTACTAGTTTTGAGTAGACTAGCAAATTTCACGCGGCCCCGGGTATATCAAAATGCAGGGCCCATGCATCATTGCCTTTCGATAGAACCTATGTCCACAATTTTTTGTACGTGCTATATCTCCACTGGTCCCCGAACCCAAAATGTTGCCTCGTTCCCGTAAAACCAAGCGGCCCACACATATTTAAGGCATCGACTCGAAACCGTTTACTACGACGTGGCCCCGCACACCGTAGTACTCCTAGAAACCCTACCGCCGCACTCATCATCGGTTTTCTTCAAGAGGACGAGGGAGAAGCCGATTTGTAGTGGAGGCGCTTTCAGAAAAAGGATCTGTAGTGGAGACCCCTACCCTAGGGTGCCCTAGGTAGCTGTCGCACGCATCATTGTTTTCTCTTTTCTCTATGCTCTTGTGCGCTAGAGTGAAATGATGGTTGCTTCGTCTGTACAGCTTAATGCGGGAAAGGGGGGCTTTGTGATTTGACCCCTCATTGCTCATTTTCTACTACTGTGGCGCTACGACCGGGGTGCCTCCAATTCCAACCGCCGCTCCGAACTATAATTTGGTGCATCGCACGTGGAACAAGACGGTGGATGAGACACATGTCTGCCAAAGGGGTCCTATTAAGTGTGTCGCCATTTCATGTGCAAACTGACCCAGCTTGAGTTGCTACGCCAACACGACAGGAGCAGCCTACCACTTGGTTTTGCTCCTTGGTGAATCCCGACTATGTTGATCTAAAAAGATACATGTGGAACTACCCTCTCCGTCTCAGTTTTTTATTTGTAGGCGTCTCGGTTTATAGGGCCTGCACGTAGTTCTAAGTCATCCATTTGACTAACTAAATATGAGTTACTATGTTACAAAAAGTATATCATTGGATTCTTATTGGTTGATATGTGAAGAAACAAGAAACGAGGTAGAAGTTAATGCACCGCGCCTTAGTATTTTGGGATTATTTGGTTTTCGTAAGATGACTTACTCCCTCCGTCTAGGTGAGTAAGTCATCTTAGGTTGTGCACCGTGACCAAGGAGAAGGGGAAAACGAGAGACATTGATGTTTATTTGCTAATTAATAGCATTGCATGCAATGAACTAACCACTACATGTCATGTGTGTAGTCTCAAGTCATTAAAAACATGCACACCCCTCATCTCTTATTGGTTAATATGTCAAGAAACAAGAAACGAGGTAGAAATTAATGCACCGCGCCTAAGTGTTTTGGGATTATTTGTTTTTCATAAGATGACTTACACACCTAGACGGAGGGAGTACTCACCTAGACGGAGGGAGTAGTTGTATTTAAAAGTCGAGGGCGGGGCTTTTCCTGCGCGGTAGGCGGGGCAGTTCCGCCTAGTCGGTTCGACATAGACGCGAGAAGACAAGGGAGTAGGCTGCTGCAAACGTAGGGCTGTGTGATTTGACAGCGAGTTACTGCTGGACAGGTGGGGGCCCATGATTTGACTTGTCGTTATCATTTTAACTGCGGCGCTATGACCGGCGTGAGTCTCCCGATTCCTGACAACCTCCATACAGGTGCCTCTCCCAATGCTCCACCATGTAGTAGTAGAGGCTGGCTCTTGCATGAGAGCCCACTTCTCCACTTTTTCCTTGCCTCTCTTTCCTCCACATATGCAAAAATGCCATGTAAAGCGCACTATTGTACTTACTTGCTCCTACATGTGCTTAAGCTTCCCACATAGGCATAAAGTCTGATGTGGCAAGTTAATCAAGAAGAGAGAGACTAGTTTGGTGACCCAAGGAAGAAACGGTGCTAAGCGCGTGTACCTAGGTGAAAAAGACAATTTTGAGTCTATAGCTAATTAAATGAAGCAAACTTAGCAACACCATTTCATTGGAAGAGGTCACTCCTTGGCAAATGCAATAAATACTAGTACTCCTTGTGTCCCATTATATAAGAACGTTTTTGACACTACACTAGTGTCAAAAACGTTCTTAAATTATGGGACGGAGGGAGTACGAAGAAAGAGATAGAGAGGAGTAAAAAAATACACTTATAGCCAACCTTATAGCCAACCTTGTTGTAGTATGAGTGACTAAGTGATGACTATGTATGACATGCCAACATCAGATAGCCTAACACACCATGTTAAATCTCCAAGGGCGTGACCGCGCGAGCGACGCGACGGTCGTGGTAGGCGCGACCATGATACGGGCTGCTGGCAGCCCTTGGATCTAAGATCAAACGGTCGCATGCTAAGTTGCTGAAAATTTTAAGAATAAACCTCTAGGATAGGATATTCACCCATAGGTCTAGAATCACGCCATGCAACCGTTCGATCTCAGATCCAAGGGCTCTCGGAAGCCCATATCATGGGAGAATGAAAAGCCACTACCCTGCCGTTCGCACGCTGGCAGTTCGCTCCTACTCGCCCCCGCATGTCCTTCAATACTACGGCGGTTCGCTCCTAGTCGTCCCGTCCATTCACATTACGGCAGTTCCACTAATCCTAACCCTCCTCCCAAATCCATGGCGTCCCAAATCTCCCCGATCGGCGGTGAGTACAAGGTTAGAACCATCACCGGCGATGAGTTCGACGTCATCTACACCCGTACTTCCGCGATGGTGAAAGGATTCCTTTCTCGCTTCAGACGCATGTTTGAAAACTCACATGATGAGTGGGTCACTGGGCTAGATGTTGAGTACACCACAGTCATGGGAGGAGAGAAGGTTCTAAAGGACGAAGAGAGGAAGAAGCCCACCGTGATCCAGGTTTGCATACATAACGTTTGCTTGGTCTACCACATATGCCATGCCGACGTTGAGTGCCAGGATTTTAAGAACTTCCTCGAGGACAAAACAGTCAAATTTGTTACTGTAGACTTTAAGAACGACAAAGAAGTCCTGCGTCGTATTGGCCTCGTTGTAGGTAACCCCTTCGACCTCTAGAAGAATCGGCTGGTGCCCTCTTGTCAGCCTTCAATGCTGACCCTTGCCGGAGCCATGGTTCATCCTTCGTACGGTAAACTAGAGAAACCTCATTACACGTTTCATCATCATGCATGGAAGCGGAATGTACTAGATATAGACCACATCCAGTATGATGCAATGGATGGCTACCTTTGTTTCAATATCTACAAGGGTTGGATGAAGAGCAACAGCCAAGTTGGCGGTTCAAGCAAAGAAGTATCGGCGAAGCGGAAGAGGGACAAGGACGAAGTCGAGGACGTGGACGAGGACTCCGAGTAAGGTGGCAGTGTCGTTGCTCATGGTGGTTCTAAACTTCTAATGCAGTGTCTATCGGATTAGTTGCATAGTTTAATTTCAGGTGTGCTTAGTTTAATTTGAGGGGTGTGTTGTGCTGAGCCCCCAGCAGAACTATGTTATGTTTCTTCTTGTTACTTTAACTCTTCAGTATGTACATAGTAGTACTAGTATTTCTTTAATAGAATTTAGCACCCCAATTAAGCACATACTAGCTTTTTTAATAGTACTCCCTTTATTTTTGTATACAAGGCCACAAACTCGGATTACAGGTACCAATGTAAAATTTAATGCTTTCTTTACAAGTCAACTTTTCTTCTTGTTTACCGAGATCATTAATACTCCGCATGCATGCAAAGAAACTGAGTAGAGGAAGTAGATGACTGTCATTATGACTGCATGCATGCAAGTATTAAACATATTGTTAGTATGAGAAAATATCATTAACTTTGCCTCGATTACTGTTGGTGGCCTTGTATAGATGCAAAATGTATAATCTATAGTGGCCTTGTGTATAAAAATGGAGGGAGTACTATATGCATAATTTGGCGACAAGCGCTCTCTATATGTACCACCTTTTTTTAAATTTCAATTTTTGCTCCATGGCGCAATCCATCGATAGTGGAGTACTACTGTACGAAAGTATACATTTTTTAAAAGGTTAGCGCACTATTCATCATATATATATATATATAGCCAGTTAAATTCTCAACCTAGAACGACGTGCATGCCATGTAGTAAACCGATCCGGAGGAAGTAGAGTAGTAAAAATGAGGTGATTTTACCAAGCGATGGGCGGGGGAGCATGGCCTGTCATGTGGTCCCACGTGTCATGATGTACCAAGGCGATGCGCGTGTCCCTCTTGAGGCAGAAGCAATACTAGTACGTGGTTTGAGATGATGTCGAACCGAAGTGTGAAATAATGGTTGCTTCGTCCGTCTGGGAAGGTGCGACATTGTGGTTTGACGTCTCATTGTTCATTACTAATACTGGGCCGGTACGAGTGGGGTGCGTCCCCCCTGCTGTTCTGCACTGTTATTTGGTGCTTGCCACGTCGACCCGGTTGCTATATGTCCCACATGTCGGCGACAGGAAGTACAGAATTCATGAAAGGGAGCATCGACGGAGGAGTATACTACAGAATTCATGAAAGGGAGCGACTTAGTTTTGGAAAAATCTGTTTTTATGGAGTACGTACCCACTAGGGTTTATAGGGCTCATCTAAAAAACATTGTTTTTCTGTTTGATAAGTCTCAATTCTATTATACTAGTAGTAGTACCATTACATGTTGGATTTCGAGTTGCGTTAGATCACCCGACGCAAGCAGTGTCAAGAGGAAACTAACCAATGCATGTACAAGTTCATGGAAATTTAGTGGTCATTCATGCATTCGTTCTAATTAATGCCTCGGTAAACATAACTTCTTGAGAAAAACGAGCGTATTGTGCAAACTACGAAATTAATTCGACCACTCACCGTCTACCTTGGTTGGAGATATTTTGAAATTGAGCCATAAACTGGAAAGGAGGAAGTAGTAACTTTTGTCTCGATTACTATTTGTGGCCTTGTATAGATACAAATTGTATTTTTTTATAGTGGCCTTGTATAAGTAAATAGAGGGAGTACTAACCAAAGTACGTAGTAGGGACGAGGAGTAAACGGAGGGAGTAGTTAAATTTTCTCCTCGTGCTACGAGCCACCGCGCGCGTGGGTGTGGGAGCGGGCGTAAAGGCGTACAGTAGTAGTAAGCTTCACCTCATCCTGCGAGCCACCGCGCCCGTGGGCGGGGGAGACGACGTATTAAGCAAGTTTCTCCTCGTTCTGCGAGTTGACGGGACACATCAAAAGTACTCCAGTGTATAGAGCCTTGCCTCTAAGGTAGACCCCACATGGTTTGCCTCTTTTTTTAATTTAACATAACGCGTCAAGTCGCAATTTGTTTGTTCACCCGTGGTAGACGATCCTCCCTCCACCAAGTGGACAACCAGTACACGTGCCAAATTACCACGTGGGCTGCCTTTTTCATACAGAAATGAGCTCCACCGTGTACCCGCGCGGGTGTGGTTGGGAAAGAGACGGGAGTACGTGCGCCGTGCGTGCACCTCTTCTCTTCGTGCACGTCCCCCACCTACGTGGGTGTGTGTGAGAGAGATAAAAACCTAGACATAATGCGCCGTCCATCCCCATGCCTTCGCCCAGTCCGACCACCAGTCACCACCACAGCACCACGCCCCACTCCTCCTCACCTTATCTCTCATATTTCTCCCTCCATTTTTATATAAAGGGGCCACTATCAAAATTACAATTTGCAGATATACAAGGCCACTAACACTAATCGATGCAATATTAATGGTGTTTGCCTCGTGGTACTAGCAAAGGAGGACATTAATTATCCCTTGCATGCATGCAGGAGTTTGTAAAAAAATGCATCTTGATGTTTCGTGCAATGCACGGGCATCTTGCTAGTCCATGAAAACAATACATGGAAAAATTCCACGGCGAATGAGGGATTTGAATCTGTTGGGAGGGGCTGTTTGGATCTTGCCTGGGGTAGCCAAAATATTGGCGACCCTTTTGTCCACCGGTGCCTTTGCCACCGATGAACGAGGAACGGCTCGGGTGCTCATGCTGTCATGCATCCTCCAGCGCGCATGTTGGAGACGAGCTCGCACGAGCTGTGTTTTTTTGTCCCACAACGCCGCACGAGCCGCCCGCAGACCGACCGGCGACCCGCAAATTACACCATCCAACAGTAGCCGCACACATTATGACAGCAACTCAACCAACCGGACGAAATTCACGCAAACACGTAGACAAACTGATATTTCATATAAATAACGATGGAAATCATATAAAATACCGGATTTTCACACAAACATGACGGATTTCATTACATTCAAATGAACTACGCGGTGCTAGTTCTGGACAGCACAGGTATATAACACCTGGCCTAAATGGTCGCCCGCCGATCAATTTGTGTTCGTCATGTCCGGCAGCATGATCACCGGACTGCCGGGAGCCCCTGAGGTATATGCTTCAGCGCAAAGGATGGCTCGCTTCCCCACTGCCCAACTGATATCATTGCCGAAGATGATGGTGGCCGGCACCGGTTCGAGTTCATCACCGGCCACTACTTCGCCATGGCCAGCACCGGCTCGAGTTCATCCTAACATTGACCTCTTCCGTGGACCCCATGCGGGGTCGACGAAGGTCCTCGCAACAAAAGGATCCGGCAAGACACCTACTGTGTACGCCGGCGTCGCCTCTGTGGTGGCCTTCATGGGACCCAAGCGGCGGCGGCCTCCCATGTTCTACTTCTCCTTGATGATGACGGCGGACGCGCAGGCGCTGGCCACCGACTCGTCGCTCTCAACGCACCCGGCTTCTATCGCTGCTTGCATGGCACGGCCACCGGCATGGGAGTCTCAACCACAGTAACGGGAGATGCGGTACGAGGCGGCAGCGTGGACGGCAGCAACGACGCTCGTGCGCCGCTCCTTGTCGAGCTGGCCTGGAGCGGCGAGTTGCTGAACCGCGTGCCGGCTTGGGGCGGCAACTGGCTCCGTCAGGCGAGGGGAGGGAGGTGGATCAGCGAGCTGCATAGCTCGTATCCGGCGGGCTACCCAACCGGCTTGGATGCGGAATAACTACTCTTTGTAAGCCATTGTAAGAGTGGACAAAATGGTGGAGGAGATAGGGGAGCGGCGGAGGTGTGCGATTCTTGGCTGGCGTTTGTCCTCGTTTAAATAGCAGATTAAATAGACGGCAGACGGGAGGAGCTCGGTCGGCGTTGCG
Source organism: Triticum dicoccoides (assembly GCF_002162155.2). Taxonomy (NCBI): domain Eukaryota; kingdom Viridiplantae; phylum Streptophyta; class Magnoliopsida; order Poales; family Poaceae; genus Triticum; species Triticum dicoccoides. Next base: position 525,261,075 of record NC_041393.1, read on the forward strand.
TTTAACGCCGGCCCGGTCATGAACGGATGTGTGTCCAAAGTGGGTTTCTCGGCTTCCACACGGGAGGGTTTCATGGAGGCGTTTGAATGCGGCACGGAGGTGTGTTCAGTCGGGCGTGCCGCGAGTGGCACCCTCGACTCTGACCTAGGACACCGCGCCGTTCTTCCACTGATGTGTGGGCTCTTTGGGTGCATGGCCTGCATGTCAGTGACCCAACGCAGGCAGCGCACAGCAGAGGAACCTTTGGTGGGCCAGGGCGGTCAGAAGCGGGCATTTCATAAACCGATGATTGTTCATTGAGTGTGATGTCATCTTTTTCATGTAGTTAAGCCTACTATGTTGATAGCCCGTTCGATATGTTGTGATTCATAAAGAACGATGCAAACATCAATGTTCTGCTTATCACAGATAAGATTGATTAATACCCGTAACAATCCATGTCCTTAACAAAGGGTGCATGCACGTATAGGTTGAGCGTGTGTCTTGCGTTGTGTGCTGTGTGCATGCAGGCGTGCGAGTGTTGGGTGCGTGCAAGGGTGCGTTTCAGTGTTGCATGCATGGGTGCGTATGTGCATGTGTTCGTGAGTGCATGTGTACGTGTCAGTGTTGCACGCCAGCATGCGTGCGTGTGTATGTTATGTGTACGTGTCAGTGTTGCAAGCCTACATGCGTGTGTGTCTTGCGTGCGTGCATGTGTACGTGCGGGGTGAGGCTACACGTTAGTCGACTGACTTTTTCATCTCTGGTCATTAGATTTTCCACCCGTTGGATACGAAATCAAGGGCCTCCAGTTTATCATCAAACTCCACCCCCCGAGCCGCCAGCAACCACCGGCCAAACCTCCCGCCCCCACCGCCCGCGGCCGGCCCGCCCTCCCCGAAACCACTCCCCACCGCCGG
>NC_041393.1:525262279-525274687 GCF_002162155.2 Triticum dicoccoides
CACCCCACCGCCCAATGAACGCCCCCCAACCGCTGGTGATTTCCAATCAAAGGTCTCACGACTTCGAATACCCACCGACCACTAGTTTATTACCATTTCTGTCCTTCATATACGCGCTGACGGGTGGGCCCTATGGTAATGTGCGCTGCTGAATGTGGACCGTTTGACTAGTCAATTGATTGTGTTATCAACAAATTACGGAGCTGTATGGTGAGCCAGTGACCGTATGATCACCCTAAAATGTACTCCTATTTTATTAACACAGTACAGACTCAAACTACCATTTCTTTCTTTCATATACGGGCTGACGGGTGGGCCCCATGGTTACGCGCCATGATGGTGCAACACTAGTTGTGCCATTTGACTGGTCAATTGGTTGTGTCATCAACAAAATACGAAGATGTACGGGTGAGCCAGTGACAGTATAATCATGACATGTATTTTTTTAACATGGTACAGACGCAAGGGCTCATATATATGCGCAAGCACTCACCGCTATAAGCGCACACACGCGAACCCTACCCCTATGAGCACCTTCGAGAGAGTGGGCCAGCATATATGATCTTGAGATTTTATGAAGTCACCATAGGTGCCTCGTAGTCGAGTGGAACATCTCCTCCCACTGAACGTACATCGCCAGAAAATACTGAAATTAACACAAGATAAATGCGAGCACCGGGACTTTAACCTTGGTGGGCTCGAGAAACCACTGTCCTCTAATCATCCAACCACATTTTGGTTAGCATGACAAAATGTATGTGGTGACCATCATGAGCTTATTCTGAAGTCCAGTGACCATATCATGTTTTCGCTTCAAATACAATGACCGTAAGTGTCGTCAACAAAACACGGAGCACGCATCAAATGCAAAGTCCGTCAGTGTCATCAACAAAATATGGAGACGTATCGGGAGCTAGATATCGTTGTACTATTGTATATGCTTATTTTCTTAGTGGCCGATTGCGTGTGTGGTGTGGTGGGCACATCATTTCTAGTTGTGGTGGGTCAACATGAAGACTCATGGGTCGGCTCCATCCTGCGCCACATATAGGTTCGACCGAGACGTGTTATACGGAGACCCATGTGGAGGACTCGGCGTACAACACGAATCTACTAGAGTCGCAGAGGACTCTATCCCCACTGGTGATAAGCCGACTATATACGATTTGTAACCCTAGGCCCTTAGTATGTTATACAAGCTTGGGGGCTAGTTCGTTGATAGTATACACACGCGCACAATGTCTGGTATTCACGTGTACTTTGTACACACCCCTATCACTAATATACAGTACCAGGAGTAGGCTCTTTCTTCAACTGCAAGGGTCCGATCCGAACTAGGGTAAAACTTTGCCTCGTATTACCATCCAGCCTAACAGCCAGGGATATCCTACCAAATGATATGATGAAATCATATCTGCCAACTACTATTAGAGAGGTGTGTCGGGGGGCAATGTGTGCGAGAGAGGCCTAAAGATAATGTGCGTGCGGGAGACACGTAGGCACATATATGTGCGTATAGAGGGCTAGTAGGGACCGTGCATGTGTATATATGCATGTGAGAGAAATAGTGTTTTCTAACTGAGATTAGTGAAAAGAGTGGTACAGAGAGAGAGAGAGAGAGAGAGAGAGAGCATGTGCGTGAGACATCCCGACACCCTGAGAGAGATTGTGAGCATGTGTGAAAGAGAAATGCCGATGCATATAAAGTGTGTGCACTTATGCGTTAGATAGAGAGATATATAACACGTTTGTGAGAACGGGGCGAGGCATAGTGCATCTATGTGTAAAAGGCGGTTCTACGCATTAAATTAAAATATAAATGGCATTATTATTTTTGGATGAGATCGTGAATTTTGCAAAATTGCATATGGACGAAAATCGGTCTATCATACACCCATACTCTATTGAATTCTAGCATGTGCATGTGTTTATTTCATATTATCCATCCATAGAGTGAGAGCGGTTTGAAATACAGGCAATGGATGCTTTTGCAATTCATATATAAACATTAATTAGTGCACTCCATGTTGTTAGTGTGAAGCACTTTATACATTTGTCACTTGCATGGATACATTCCAAATTGCTAGCTACGAAATAAAATACATGTCGAATTCAACATAAAGGGGGTTTCGAAGATTCGAATTCATAGGAAGTGCATTCATATATTTGAACCCGAGATAATGGCATTTGTAAATCAGATGTAAAAGGGGGCATCAATCTTTGTTGTGAGTTTGAACATGCTATATATATTCATACGCATATCTAACTTTTTTTGCAACCAAGGAGATTATACCTAGAACCATGCATGAACTGAGGTAAGTTGCATATTTTTTAACATATACTCATGTACAATGTATATTAAAATGTACCCCCTCCATTCCAAAATAATCGTAGCTTTAGGATTTTCAAGAGTAAAGATTTGTGAAGTTTGACAAATCCTGAAAGTTCAATTCAAGAGAACCGAAAACGTTAATACTTCTGCTCCCAAATATTGAACGAAGCGCCAATTAGGTCTCTAGTCACCCGAAACCGCGCGAGACTAATGTTTTGGTGGTAGGAAATTACTGTCCTGACTCTGGCCCGTGTAGCCTATCGGCCCAATGTGCAAAGGTCTAAATCGGGGTAGGTTTGTAACTTCACCAAGACGCCAGTCTCAACCGCCTCCGAGAAGCATTCATACGCCGTGGGCGCCTAAACACCCATGCGCTCGGCCGAAATCTATCCCGCCCACATTTGGGATACCTGTAATGACTGTCCTACCCCCAACCCACAATATGTCTGAAATTTTAGATGGGGGCAAAGTTTGTAACTTTCCCCAAATTTCAAACAAGCGCGTCTCAAACCGAAACATTGTTCCCCCTTAGTTCCCCGCCTCCCTCTGTTTCCCCATTCATACTCCGTGGGCGCAAAAACGCCCTCTCCACCAGCCAAGAAACCCCAGCCTCCTCCGTCCTCCACCCCATAGCGGCCAATCCACCGCCGCCCTCCTCCATCATGCTGGAGCCGGTACCCCGATGTCGTCGTCCAACGCAACCGCAACCGCAACGCCCTAAAGGACTTAGTAGCTAAAGCCAAGGCAGAGCTGCCTCCACGACACCGACGCCGATGTGCGCAGTACCAGAACCGCTCTGACCACGCCGTCCTGCGCCTCACTGCTGAGGCTCCACTGTCGCAACCGTACACCGCACCAGAGCTGTTCCCGATGCACCGTCGTTCGCCGCCTCGGATCTGCTTCCCCGCCGCCGATAGACGGCCACCGCACCACACTCAACAACTTGGCCATGGGTTCGTCCAAGGTTGCACCGTCCTCCACAACTTTTGGTTTCCGGAGAACAACAAGATCGGCAGAAAAACAGAAGGAGGACACAGCACTGCCAGCAGGAAGAGGTACTCCTCTTCCCTTATTCATGCAAATCTTACGTCTCCGCTCACAGCGTATTCATCCCACGAAAGAAACTAGTTGAGCGCTTCTTACTGCATCTTCTTCGTGATACTAAATGCACAAGGTTTCCTCCCTTTTACTATTTCACCTTTGCTAGAGGTCAGTAGCCCGCCTGGATTTCAATTCAGGGTCAGTCGAACCACAATTAAAAGAAGCTGCACCCGCTTAGGCGCGCGGAGCACCTAGTCCGCCTGTTCCCCGGGGAAGCGGTGCATCGGTGTCTATCATAGGGGTGTGGGGCGCTGGAGCTGCTTGCGCCCGATCTGGAGGTCGACGGGGCTTGAATGGATGGCCGGGGGGGGCGGTGCCAAGCACGGCGGTGCGGTGAGGTCGACGGGAGGGCGCGGGCAGGGGAGGAATACTGGGCCTGTGGTCGCTGGCGTTTCGAGGAAGATCGTCAACACTGATTGGCTGGAGGTAGATGAAGGCGATCTGCCCGTTCTTTGTACATCGGACGGTGCAGAAAAAATGGACTGACCTATTTGCTTTCAGTCGACTGTTATTTTCATAGAATCCTGTAGTAATTGAGTGTGCCATGCATGTTGTAGAGCTATCATATGTCTCCCGTCATTTATTTCTCACCGACCTGCTATCTGCTACCTTTACACTGTACTAATTGTGCACACACTTCACCCATACTCACACTATTGTTTTTTTATGCATGGGTATTTCAGACTCTGACGCAGTGTTGATGAATGCAGAAAAGAAAAGACAAAAGTCACTCCAATGTAATTCGAAGATAAGCAGTAAGTGTTTCAGCGCTCTAATGGGTGAAGTGTCAGCAGTTGGAGACAGTAAACGTACCTCTGCAGTTGATGATCTCAATTGCCACACACAACCATCCCAGGTGCTTGCTTTAACTTCACGCTGTCAAATGTGGTTGCATGTTGTATATGGTGTCTAGCTTGTATTGCTTCCAATTTGGTTAAAAATTGCATCTGCTTACTTTACACATTATACCTTTGATATGACATGCCTTCCTGTTTTTGATACATACTACATATGTCTATTAACCATGTTCGTACATCAAACTAATGCTCTTTTGTATCCCTCATCAATCACTTATGATGAGATAGTCACCCGGGTGGGTTACTGTGAGACGCCCTACTCGTTTAAAGAGTGCCGTGTCATCCTCCCCACATGATTCTCAAGAAACAGCAAGGCTAAATGAAGATAGTCAACGCAGCTCTCTAGTTGATCACCGCAATTCCCCCACACCACCATCGCAGGTGCTTGCTCTTACTTGGCAGTGTGATATGTGGTTGCATGTTGCATATGGTGTCTACCTTGTAATGCTTCTAATTAGGGTAAATTGCATCTGCTTACTTAACACATTATACCTGTGAATATGACATGCCTTCCTGTTTTTGGTACATACTACGTCTTTCTATTAACCATGTTCTTACATCAAACTACTTCTCTTGTGTATCCCTCATCAGTGCTCCTAATTTGTTAAATTGCATCTCCTTAGCTTACACATTATACATGTGAATATGACACGCCTTCCTGTTTTTGGTACATACTACATCTGCCTATCACACCATCTTCTTACATCAAACTATTGTTCTTGTGTATCCTGCGTCTATCGCTTATGATGAGACAGTCACGCGCGTGGGTTAATATGAGACACAATACTCTTATAAAGAATGCAAGTTCATCCTCTCCAAATGATTCTCAAGAAACAGCAAGCCTAAATGAAGATATTGAACTTTGCTCTGTACCTGAAGACAACACTTCCCCTACACCACCATCACAGGTGCTTGCTCCAACTTTGCAGTGTGATATGTGGTTGCATGTTGTATACGGTGTCTAGCTTGTAATGCTTCTAATTGGGGTAAATTGCATCTGCTTAGTTTACACACTATACCTGTGAATATGACATGCCTTCCTATTTTTGGTACACACTACATCTATGTGTTAACCTTGTTCTTACATGAAACTACCTCTCTTCTGTATCCTGCATCAATCACTTACGATGAGTCACCTTTATTCGTTGCATATTGCATATTATTTCTAGCATGTTGCCATGTATTGCTTCTAATTTGGTCAAATACATTTGTTAGGGCAGCCTTTTAATTTGGCAGAGTAATATTGGTTTCATCTTTCATATGGTTTCTAGCTTGCATCGATTCTAACAAGTTCAAGCACCTTGTGCTTAGTTTACACTTTATACATCATACATGTCAATATGTCACGCCGTCCTGTTTTTCATACATATTCCATCCTCCTATCATGTGGCTGCCTTACATGAAAGTAGTGTCGTCAGTATCATGCATCAATAAGTTCTGAAGAGCAAATTTTATTCCTTTTTCTTGTGGGTTTGACTTGACAAGGCAAAATCAAGAAAGAGGAAGGAAATGAGTAAGGAAGGCGATGAAGGTGGTCCTTTGCAGCAACGTAAACGGAGCATCTGTATCGATTCTCCTTGTACTGATAGTGCATTACATGGTCCAAGTCTCCGCTCCCCTACTCCACCATCCAAGGTGTTTGCTCTAACTTGGCAGTGTGATATCTGGTTGCATGTTGCATATGGTTTCTAGCTCGTATTGCTCCTAATTATTGTAAACTGCATCTGCTTAGCTTACACATGATACATGTGAATATGACACACTTTCCTATTTTTGGTACATACTATATCTGTCTATCACACCATGTTCTTACATGAAACTACTCTTCTTGTGTATCCTGCATCAGTCACTTATGATGGGACACCTTTAAGTTGGCAGTGTGATATTGGGTTACGTCTTGAATATGATTTCTAGCATGTATTGCTTCTAGTTTGATGAACGCCACCTATGACGAGATAGTTTTAACTTGGCAGAGTGATATTGATTGCACCTTCCATATGGTGTCTTGCAGTGTTTCTAATTTGTTGAAGTGCCTTCTGCTTAGTTACCACATCATAGGTGTGAATATGTCAAGCCGTCCAGTTTTTCGTACATATTCCATCCTTGTATCATGACTTTGCCTTTCATCAGAGTAGTGATCGTCAGTATCATGCATGAATGAGTTCTGAAGAGCGAATGATATTCCTTTTTCTTGTCGGTATGACCTCACAATGCAAAATCAATAAAGCTGAAGGAAATTGGCAAGGCATTGAATGACGGTGGTCCTTCCGAGCAACTGAAACGGAGGTTCTCTACAGATTCTACTCCGCCATCCTCCAACAAAATTCGCAAGACAACGCAAGGCTAGACAGTCAACGTAGTTGTGTAGATGATGAGCACATCTCCCCTACTCAACCATCACAGGTGCTTGCTCTAACTTGGCACTATTATATGTGGTTGCATGTTGCGTATGATGTCTAGCTTGTATTGCTTCTAACTTTGTTGAATTGCATCTGCTTACTTTACACATAATGCCTGTGAATATGACATGTGTTCCTGTTTCTACATCAGACTACTATTCTTGCATATCCTGCATCAGTCACTTATGATAAGGCACCTTTAAGTCGCCACTGTGATATTGGTTGTGTCTTGCATATGATTTCTAGCATATACTGCTTCTAATTTGTTGAAACGCCATACAGTTTGAACTTGGCAGAGTGATATTGGTTGCATCTTTCATATGGTGTCTAGCTTGCAGTGCTTCTAATTTGTTGAAATGCCTTCTGCTTAGTTACCACATCATAGGTGTGAATATGTCACACCATCCTGTTTTTCATACATATTCCATCCTCGCATCATGTGTTTGCCTTTCATCCGAGTAGTGTTCGTCAGTATCATGCATGAATGAGTTCTGAAGAGAGAATTTTATTCCTTTTTCTTATCGTTTTGACTTCACAAATGCAAAATCATTACAGCTGAAGGAAATTAGTCCGGCAGTGGATGATGGTGGTCCTTCGGAGCAACTCAAATAGGGGGTCTCTACAGATTCTACTCCGCCATCCTCCCAACAAGATTCGCAAGACAACACAAGGCTGGACAGTCAACGTAGATGTGTAGATGATGAGCACATCTCCCCTACTCCACCATCACAGGTGCTTGCTCTAACTTGACACTATTATATGTGGTTGCATGTTGCGTATGATGTCTAGCTTGTATTGCTTCTAACTTGAATTGCATCTGCTTACTTTACACATAATGCCTGTGAATATGACACGTGTTCCTATTTCTAGAACATATGTGTACATGATGAGCACATCTCCCCTACTCCACCATCACAGGTGCTTGCTCTTACTTGGAACTGTTATACGTGGTTGCGTTTTTCGTATGATGTCTAGTTTGTATTGCTTCTGATTATGTAGAATTGCATCTGCGTAGCTTACACCTTATACCTGCAATGATCACTTACACATAAGACACATTTAACTTGCGACTGTGATGTAGGTTGCATTTTGCATTGTCTTCTAGCTTGTACTACTTCTAATTTCTTGAAATGGCACTTACGACGAGACACTTTTTACCTGATAGAGTGATATTGGTTGCATGTTCATATGGTGCCTAGCTTTCATTTCTTCTAATTTTGTTGAAATGCCTTCCGCTTACTGTTTTTTCATACATATTCCATCCTCCTATCGTACGTGTGAATATGAAACGCTGTCTTTTTTTGTATATATTCCATCCTCCTATCCTGTGCTTGCCTTACATCAAAGTAGTTTTCGTCTGTATCATGCATCAACCAGTTATGCAGAGCTAATTTTATTCATCTTCTTGTGGTTTTGACTTCATAAGGCAATATCAGAAAATAGGAAGGAAAATAGTAAGTTAGGGGATGTTGGTCGTACTCCACACCGACGCAAACAGAGACTCTCTAGATTTGCCACTGCTACTACTAATGAAGTTGAAGTCCCAAGTCTACATGATGAGTTCATCTCCCACACTCCACCATCGCAGGTGCTTGTTCTAAGTTGACAGTGTGATAATTGGTTTCATGTTGCATATGTTGTCTAGCCTGTATTTCTTCTATTTTGATTAAATTGCACCTGCTGAGTTTATACGTTATACATGTGCATATGACATGGCTTTCTATGTCTAGAATACACTCCATCTATCTAACATACCATGTTCTTACATCAAAGTACTGCTGTTGTGTATCCCGCATCAATCACTCATGATTGGATGCTTTTAACATGGCAGTTTGATAGTGGTTGCATCTTCAATTGATTTCTATGTTGTACTGCTTCTAATTTTTCGAATTGCCACTTATGACAAGACACTTTTAACTTGGCAGAGTAATATTGGTTGCATCTTTCATATGGTGTCTAGCTTGCATTACTTATATTTTCTTGAAAATCCTTCTGCTTAGTTTGCACATCGTAGCTGTGAATATGTCATGTCGTCCTGTTTTTCTTACATATTCCATCCTCATACGGTTGTCTTACATCAAAGTATTGCTTGTCTATATCATGCATCAATGAGTTCTGAAGAGTGATTTTATTCTTTTGTGTTGTGGGTACAGCTTGACATGGCAAAGTCAAAAAAGAGCGAGGAAAATAATATAGTAGGGAGTGCTGTTACTCGTCGGGTGTAACGGAAAAGGTTCTGCCGTCGAGACTCTGCTGGTACTTAGTGCAGTAGAAGGTCCAAGTCCACCGGCTAAATCTACAAACATAGTATCACCTGCTCCACCAGCCGCAGCATCCGCTTCAACTATACCAGCATCTCAACCAGTTACTCGTTCGTTTGCTCCGGAACTGGCAAGTTCCCAAGCTGCCTTCACACCTAACACTACTTCCGAAGCACTGCTGACACAACAGGACTTGGCAAGATCAGATGAACCTCATGAGCATCAACACCAAGACGGTACCTGACCGAGTCAAGTTGCAGTTGCATGCTCCTTTATATGTACTCTCACAATTTGATGTACACTAACACTTTCCATATTCGTTGTTGAACTAGCACCACAGCGCAAGCGGAAACAGACATCAGGGATAATGCTTGACAGATTAACAAAATCTAAAGGACGAAGAATGGAGATCCATTTTGAGGCAGGTTTAAAAAGGCCATGTGATGCTACAGAGTCAGCCAAGTTAGTATCAGAGGCAGCCGTTGCCGTTAGGTGTCATGCGCGTATCCTCCCAACGTGGATCCAGCACAGGAATGAGAAAGAAAATACCCAGTTTAACACCTTCCTTGACCATTTATCCGTAAGTAATGTTATTCACCGCAATTAGTAATATTGTCTTGCTCTGTCCCATACTTTCTAGCTTCCTCCTAATAAGACTCACATTCTTTTTTCAAGAGATGAGGTTCAAGTTGGATCCAAAAGATGATGCAACTAAACAAGCATGCACTCATGTTTTTCAGTCTGCTCTGCGACAGTATCGGTACCACCTTAGAAAATCTCACTTTGAAGGCAAGGCTAACTGTCGGCGTCAAAACCGGCAGATCTCGGGTAGGGGGTCCCGAACTGTGCGTCTAGGCGGATGGTAACAGGAGACAAGGGACACGATGTTTTTACCCAGGTTCGGGCCCTCTCGATGGAGGTAAAACCCTACTCCTGCTTGATTGATATTGATGATATGGGTAGTACAAGAGTAGATCTACCACGAGATCAAGGAGGCTAAACCCTAGAAGCTAGCCTATGGTATGATTGTTCTTCGTCCTATGGACTAAAACCCTCCGGTTTATATAGACACCGGAGAGGGCTAGGGTTACACAGAGTTGGTTACAATGGTAGGAGATCTACATATCCGTATTGCCAAGCTTGCCTTCCACGCCAAGGAAAGTCCCATCCGGACGCGGGACGAAGTCTTCAATCTTGTGTCTTCATAGTCTTGGAGTCCGGCCGATGATGATAGTTCGGCTATCCGGACACCCCCTAGTCCAGGACTCCCTCAGTAGCCCCTGAACCAGGCTTCAATGACGACGAGTCCGGCGTGCATATTGTCTTCGGCATTGCAAGGCGGGTTCCTCCTCTGAATAGTCCATAGAAGATTGTGAACACCAGGATAGTGTCCGGCTCTGTAAAATAAATTCCACATACCATCGTAGAGAGAATATGTAGCGACCCGAGCTCAGATGGTCAAGTCTCTGTGCTCAGGTGTCATCCCTGCATCAGTAATGCTGACACCACACAGTACTTCGAAGGATTTATAACAGAGTAGCAATCACACACTTATTACATCGAATGTCTCAAAAGAGAACTTATTACAATAATATGGCTTAAGGCCATCTAAAGCGATAACAGCGGAAGGCTTGGAAGATAAAGTCAGTCCGTCAACTCCAACGGCATAGCTGAGCTGCACGGCAACGACCTACGAACCTTACTCCTCGTCTGAAAAGTCTGCAACATAATACGTTGCAGCCCGAGAACGGGTCAGCACATGGAATGTGCTGGCAATGTAACACAAAAGAGCAATAACAGAATAATGCTACCACTACATGCATATTTGGCTGGTGGAAAGCTCTATGGTTACAGTTTTGCGAAAAGCAATTTTTCCCTACTACAAAGGAATCAATTTTAATTTAACTATCATGGTAGTTGAAACATCATTTGAGAAGGTAACCCCAACTCAATGATCCCAATTAAAAGTAATTAACAACCCATCAATATTAATGTTAAGAGTGTTGATATACATGCGAATACTCAAGTACTAGATACTCAGAATTGTCCATGCCTGGGGACACGGCTAACCATGATTAGATTGTACACTCTGCAGAGGTTTGCGCACTTTTCCCTGCAAGACTCGATCGCCTCCATTGATTCTCGCACTGCATGGTGTTTGAGAGACGGATGACCGAGACACAGTCTTTCAGAAGCATTAACTCTCTACTCCGGGCAGACCATACCAAACCTACAAACCCACTACCTGCTGATCCACCTCTTCAAGAGCTTCACGCAACTTACTCAAACTATGCTAGAGCCCATAATAGCTTGCGACTGCACACGGAAGTTTCTAGCATGAATAGACTCAGTTCCCTTTGAGCCTGGTGGCGGTCCATAGGAGAATCACACGGTAACCCCGGGATTTCCAAAAATAAAACAGGCAATCACTGGTAACCCCAGGTGCCTCAATCCACCCAGATGTGTATTAAAGTTGCCACCTTAAGTAAACCATTAATTATCAATCTCACATCTGTCATGGATATCACTCAAACCCAATCCACGTCTACGAGCATAGCATGGCAATGTAAGCATAACGTAGAAGTAACTCCCAAGGGTTTGATAATAAACAGGGTAATAGGTTCTACCTCATCAACTACTTCCCAATACCCACATGTTAAAGGCATCCTAATCATGCAATGTTTGGGGATTGAAACTAATGCATAAAAACTGGGTATGAAAAGAGTATGATCAATGTGTTACTTGCCTTGCTGACGATCCGGGTATCCTAGAGACTCGTAGTAACACGCTTCCCACTCCGGGAATTCTATCGCAAGCAAACAATAACATACATAAGCAACAAACAAAGATGCACAAGTAGAACTCCAAATAAAAGAGTTTGACCGGAGAGTTCAACTAAAGAACTCTAGTTTGCAAGAAGAATCAAATCAAACAAAGCAACGAAACTCAAACGGCAAAAGAAACAACTTCGTTTTGCTATTCTGGATATAGGTCAAATTTTACAGAAGAAAAATCTTGTTTGAGTTGATTATTCGGAAAGAGGGTTTCGAGATGAAACTCCAGGCGCTTGAATCGCCTGATTCCGATAAACGAGCGAAAAGATAAACAGGTTTGAAAATCGGATCAGAAATCGCGATCAGAATAATCGCGGAATAAATCCGATAAAAAGTAAAACGACGAGCTGCTAAACGGACGAACGTTCGTTAACAGAAACTAAACAGTGAACACGTTCGTTAGAACGAATGGACGAACGGACGTTCGCTAAGTAAATAAACCGGGAATAAAATAAAATAAACCGACCTAAGAAAAAAACGATCTAGGGTTTTTCAAAAAAAACCGAAGGGTTTATTTAAAAAAATGCGGCGGGGTCGGGTACCTCCGGCGAGGCTCGTCCGGCAAGGCGGCGGCTCCGGGGGGCTTGGCGACGGGCGGCGGGGCTGCGGGGTGGCGGCGGGAGG
>NC_041393.1:525275223-525283524 GCF_002162155.2 Triticum dicoccoides
GGCGCGGGCTCCGACGGCGGCGGCGGGTGGCAGGTGGTGGTGGTGTGGCGGCGGTGTGGCGGCGGGGCTCGGCTTTTAAAGGGGCGGGGTGGGGCGGCTTGCTTGGGCGAGGGGGCGCCCGGGGGTGGAGTCCGGCTCGGACCCGCCCTCGGCGTCCGTGCCGCGCACGGCGCATGCGTGGGGAAGGCGGCGGCGGCTGGCTGGGCCGGCCTGCTCGGCTGGGCCTTCGGCCCAGTCGGGTGCGAGGTTAATTTATTTATTTATTTTTTGAAACATTCCGCCGAAATAAAAATTCCTAGAAAAATAAATAAAATTCTAAAAATTCCAAAAACAAGTTTTCTTCGTCTAAATAAAATATTTAGAACAAGATGAACTTTTCTTGGTCCCTAAAATGCAATTTTAAAACATGCAACATGTTTCTAGGGCAAATAAAATCCCGAATAAATTCAAATAAAATCCCAAAAATGATTTTAACATTTTTCCTCCGATATTTCAATTATTTTGGAGAAGTCATATTATCTCCCCTCATTTATTATTTTAAAATGAAATATTTTCCGAAGAGAAAATAATTAAAATCAAATCTTCGTCTTCACTATTTGAGAAAAATTTCAAATATGAAAATTAGAAAATCCCCAACTCTCTCCTAAGGTCCTTGAGTTGCTTAGGATTTCGAGGATTGCAAACGAAAAAGAAATAAAATATGATATGCATGTATGACCTATGTATAACATGCCAAATTGGAAATTTGGGATGTTACAAACCTACCCCCCTTAAGATGAATCTCGCCCTCGAGATTCGGGTTGGCTAGAAAATAGGTGCAGATGGTCTCTGCGAATATCCTCCTCTCGCTCCCAGGTGGCTTCCTCCTCGGTATGATGACTCCACTGAACTTTGCAAAACTTGATCACCTTGTTGCGAGTGACTCGGCTATCAAACTCAAGAATCTTTACTGGATTCTCCTCATAAGTCAGATTATTATCCAGCTAAATCGCCTCCAATGGTACTGTATCATTCAATGGTATGTCGGCCATCTCAGCATGGCACTTCTTTAGCTGTGATACGTGGAATACATCGTGAACTCCTGACAATCCTTCAGGTAACTCCAGCTTGTAGGCAACTTCTCCCATCCGTTCGAAAATACGATACGGTCCCACAAATCTCGGGGCTAACTTTCCCTTGACTCCAAAACGTTTTACTCCCCTCAAGGGTGATACTCTTAGATAGGCTCTGTCTCCAACTTCATAAGTTACTTCCTTGCGTTTTGAATCTGCGTAAATCTTCTGTCTGGACTGAGCAATCTTTCGTCTGCCTCTGATCAGTTTAACCTTCTCCTCTGATTCCTTGATCAAACCTGGTCCAAACAACTGACGGTCTCCTACCTCATCCCACATCAATGGTGTTCTACATCTGCGCCCATACAGAGCTTCAAATGGTGCCATCTTCAAACTGGCCTGGGTACTGTTGTTGTGAGAAAACTCTGCGTACGGCAAATTGTCATCCCAACTAGATCCATAATCTAGCGCACAAGCTCTCAACATATCCTCCAAAATCTGTTGACTCTCTCTGTCTGCCCATCGGTCTGCGGGTGAAAAGTTGTACTAAACTCCAATCGGGTTCCCAAAGTCTGGTGTAACTGATGCCAAAACTTTGAAGTAAACTGGTTCCTCTATCTGATACGATGCTCCTCGGAACTCCATGTAAACATACGATCCTGGTCATATATATCTTGGCCAACTTCGCACTTGTATACGTTGTTTTCACCGGGATGAAATGAGCTACCTTTGTCAATCGATCCACAACTACCCATATAGAATCATATCCTGCCTTGGTTCAGGGTAATCCGGTAATAAAGTCCATACCAAGTTTGTCCCACTTCCATTCGGGTATTGGCATAGGCTGTAACAGTCCTGCTGGCTTCTGATGTTCTGCCTTCACTCTCTGACATACATCACATACGGCTACATACTCGGCAATATCCTTCTTCATTCCAGTCCACCAGAAACGTTCCTTCAAGTCCAAATACATCTTGGTGTTTCCGGGGTGAATCGAGTATGGTGAGTCATGGGCCTCCTGAAGTATCAACTTCCTGATCTCCGAATTGTTGGGCACATAAATTCGGTCCTCAAACCACAAGGTATCATGCTCATCCTCGCGAAAACCTTTGGCTTTTCCTTCACCCATCCTCTCTCTTATCTCAGCAATCTCTTTGTCTTCCTTCTGAGCTTCTCGAATCTTGTCCAATAGTGTCGACTGAACTTCCATTGTTGCAAGAAAACCTCTTGGAACAATCTCCAATCGTAGTTCCATGATCTCTGCAGCTAACTCCTTTGGCATTCATTGTTCACAAGAACATTAGCATAACTCTTCCGGCTCAAAGCATCTGCTACGACATTGGCTTTTCCTGGATGGTAGTGTAGCTTCATGTCGTAATCCTTTATAAGTTCCAACCATCTCCTCTGCCTGAGGTTCAACTCCTTCTGTGTGAAAATGTACTTCAAGCTCTTATGATCCGTGTACACATCACAAGGTTTCCGATAAGATAATGTCTCCAGGTCTTTAACGCATGCACTACGGCTGCTAACTCCAAATCATGCGTGGCATAGTTCAACTCGTGTGGCTTCAGTTGTGAGGCATACGATACAACCTTTCCTTCCTGCATAAGCACACATCCAAGTCCCAAGCGAGAGGCGTCACAATACACTTGAAACTCCTTATGTATATCTGGCAAGGTCAGCACTGGGGCTGTAGTCAATCGCTCCTTCAGCTCTTGAAAACTTGTCTCGCACTCCTCTGTCCATTTGAACTTAGTATCCTTCTTTAACAATTCAGTCACTGGTTTAGCAATCTTGGAAAAATTCTCAATGAATATCCGATAATATCCTGCCAGTCCAAGAAAACTGCGGATCTCGCCAACTGAAGTGGGTGCCAACCATTCAGTGACCGACTGAACCTTACTGGGATCCACTACTATACCCTCTCCGGATATAACATGCCCAAGAAATCCAACTTCATTCAACCAAAACTCGCACTTGCTGAATTTGGCGTATAACTGGTGTTCCCTGAGTTTCTCGAGAACTAAACGCAAATGTTCCGCGTGCTCCTCTTTGTTCTTCGAGTATATCATAATGTCATCAATGAATACCACAACAAACTTGTCCAAATACTCCATGAACACCTTGTTCATCATACTCATGAAATAGGCAGGGGCGTTAGTCAGTCCAAATGACGTGACCGTATACTCATATAGTCCATACCGAGTGGTAAATGCTGTCCTGGGTATATCCTTCTCTCGGATCTTCAACTGATGGTATCCCGATTGCAGATCAATCTTTGAAAACACCTTTGCTTCTTGTAACTGATCAAACAGATCATTGATCATCGGTAAGGGATACTTGTTCTTTATCGTTACTTCATTCAGAGTTCGGTAATCAACAACCATCCTTAGGGATTTATCCTTCTTCTCCACCAAAAGTACTGGGGCTCCCCAAGGTGACGAGCTTCTACGAATGTAACCTTTCTCCAACAGCTCCTTAATCTGCTTCTTAATTTCCCCCAGATCATTTGCTGGCATCCGATAGGGTCTCTTAGATATCGGTCCTGTTCCTGGCAATAGCTCTATCAAAAACTCAATGTCTCTGTCCGGTGGCATACCAGGTAACTCTTCGGGGAAAACATCTGGAAAATCCTTTACTACAGGTACTTCCTCCTGTACAACTCCCGTGAGGGCTTTTACTTGGCTCCTCCTAGGCACATGCCTAGATACATACTTAATCCTTTTTTCCTCCGGGGTGGTAAGATAAATTGACTTACTAGCACAGTCAATACTTCCTTCATACTTTGACATCCAGTCCATACCTAATATCACATCCAATCCTTGCGACTCCAAGATAATTAGGTCAGACGGAAATACATGTGTTCCAATGATTAGGGGTATCTGGGTGCACCATCTGCTAGCCATGTACTCTGATCCTGGCGAGCTCACTAAGAGGGGTGTCCTAAGGGTTTGGGTTGGTAACTTAAACTTTTCCACAAATCCCCTTGATATGTATGAATGCGATGCACCAGTATCGAAAAGAACAATAGCGGTAAATGACTGAACCAAAAACTTACCTATTACCGCGTCTGGCTGCTCTTCAACCTCCTCCACGTTAACGTGATTCACTTGTCCTTTGTTGAATGGATTGGGCTTCTTCCCTGCGCTCCCGTTTCCATTCCCATTCTTTCCTTCAGAGCAGTCATTGGCATAGTGCCCTGTCTTCCCGCACTTGTAGCAAACAACTTGGCTTAAGTCCCTCTTTGCGGGTGTAGATGGGTTAGAGCGGTTCTTATTATTGTTGGATCCATTCCCATTCTCGTTCTTCACACCATTATGGTTATGCGATCCTCCTCCAGCATGGTTATGTACTCCATGGTTATGAACAAGTCCTCCCGAGTTCGGGGTCAAGCGGGGCTTCTGGTGACCTCTTGAGTTGTATTTCCCTTGTCCATACTTCCTCTTACGATTATCAATCTATTGCTGCTTCCCTTCAATCATTAGGGCCTTATCTACCAACTCCTGGTAGTTGTTGAAGGTTGCTACCATCAACTGCATACTCATCTCGTCATTCAGCTCTTCCATAAACTTCTCCTGCTTCGCGGCATCTGTGGCCACATCATCAGGGGCATAATGTGACAACTTGCTAAACTCATCCACGTACTGGCCAACAGTACGATTCCCCTGGCGTAGGTTGCGAAACTCACGCTTCTTCATCTGCATAGCTCCAGTCGAGACATGGGTAGTGCGAAAAGCCTGCCGAAACTGAGCCCATGTGACAGTGTCGATAGGATAGGTGGTTGTGAAATTCTCCCACCATGCTGCTGCAGGTCCATCCAGTTGGTGTGCGGCAAAACACACCTTCTCAGCATCTATGCATCCAGCGGTGGTTAATTCCCTTCCAATACGATGTAGCCAATCATCTGCAACTATTGGCTCGATGCTACTGGAGAACACCGGCGGCTGTAACCTTAAGAAACGGGTGAGGTTATCCACTGGCGGCGGGTTGTTGTTGTTGGCATTGTTGTTATTGGCATTGCCCTGGTTCTGAACTAACAACTGCATCAGGGCATTCTGCTGCTGGATCAACTGGGTGATCTCCGGTGGTAAAACAAACTCGGGGTCTCTCCTCGGAGGCATCTGATGGGTTTAGATGGAAGAGATTTAGAATAGAAAAAGATCTAGGGGAGAAACACTACCCATATGTATATGAGGCAAACACAAGCATTCATTCAATCAATCAAGCAAGGGCATACAAAACGGTCTAAGACTATCGCAAAAGTGCTCACTACTACTAGTTACATGGGGGAAAATACTATTATCATATGGTGGTCATCTAGAAATTTTGATCGGTGGAAGACTCCATGATGTCTGCTCCAGCTTCATCTTCGTAATCATCATCACTTGTATCCGAGTCGGTGTCGTCGATGATGATGTAGTTGTCCGGACGTATGAGGTCTTCTTTCGGAACTGGTCCTCCCATAAAGATTCTGATCTTCTCAACTAAGTCATCATTCTTCTCCAATAGGGTCTTGATTTCCTCCTCATATCCCTTGCGTGTGAACTTAAGTTCTTCCTCCAACTCGATGATCCTGGTCTTCGCCTTCTTCAACTCGATCATGTCTGCGCACATCTAGTTCTCCTGTCGTCGAATGTGTTGGTTTTGCTCCTGGATAAAGGCTGCGACAGATCTATCCTTCCTAGTGCTGACCATCTCCCATTGTTCATCTCGGCGCCCACATATTTGATAGGTGGTATCCTCAAGTTCCTTGTTGTAGATTTCTCCAATGCGTCCCATGGTAATATGAGCTGCCATACTCTTGCCAAGGCTCCAAGTGGGTGCTTCAAAAGAAAACTCTATGGGTTTGGAATTTGGCGAGAACGTCCTTCCTAGAACTCGTACTTGAATCATCCAGCGCTCTTCTTCCGGTAGGGTGGCGTTGTTCGTCCCAGTGAAGCTTGGTATTCCAATATTCAAGTACCTAGTGACTTCCTTCAAGTGGTGTCCAAAAGGTGTGTCTTCATCCGGCTGTGCAAACTTGGTCTTCATCTCCTTCATCCTAAAGAGTGGAAAGAGCAGAGGAGTCAGAAATGAGAAGAGAAGTGTGACCTATGGTTTATCTTAGTGGTCGTGTCCTACACTCAGCGTGTGCTCTAATACCATCTTGTAGCGACCCGAGCTCAGATGGTCAAGTCTCTGTGCTCAGGTGTCATCCCTGGATCAGTAATGCTGACACCACATAGTACTTCGAAGGATTTATAACAGAGTAGCAATCACACACTTATTACATCGAATGTCTCAAAAGAGAACTTATTACAATAATATGGCTTAAGGCCATCTAAAGCGATAATAGCGGAAGGCTTGGAAGATAAAGTGAGTCCATCAACTCCAACGGCATAGCTGAGCTGCACGGCAACGACCTACGAACCTTACTCCTCGTCTGAAAAGTCTGCAACATAATACGTTGCAGCCCGAGAACGGGTCAGCACATGGAATATGCTGGCAATGTAACACAAAAGAGCAATAACAGAATAATGCTACCACTACATGCATATTTGGCTGGTGGAAAGCTCTATGGTTACAGTTTTGCGAAAAGCCAATTTTTCCCTACTACAAAGGAATCAATTTTAATTTAACTATCATGGTAGTTGAAACATCATTTGAGAAGGTAACCCCAACTCAATGATCCCAATTAAAAGTAATTAACAACCCATCAATATTAATGTTAAGAGTGCTGATATACATGCGAATACTCAAGTACTAGATACTCAGAATTGTCCATGACTGGGGACACGGCTAACCATGATTAGATTGTACACTCTGCAGAGGTTTGCGCACTTTTCCCAGCAAGACTCGATCGCCTCCGTTGATTCTCGCACTGCATGGTGTTTGAGAGACGGATGACCGAGACACAGTCTTTCAGAAGCATTAACTCTCTACTCCGGGCAGACCATACCAAACCTACAAACCCACTACCTGCTGATCCACCTCTTCAAGAGCTTCACGCAACTTATTCAAACTATGCTAGAGCCCATTATAGCTTGCGACTGCACACGGAAGTTTTTAGCATGAATAGACTCAGTTCCCTTTGAGCCTGGGTGGCGGTCCATAGGAGAATCACACGGTAACCCCGGAATTTCCAAAAATAAAACAGGCAATCACTGGTCACCCCAGGTGCCTCAATCCACCCAGATGTGTATTAAAGTTGCCACCTTAAGTAAACCATTAATTATCAATCTCACATCTGTCATGGATATCACTCAAACCCAATCCACGTCTACGAGCATAGCATGGCAATGTAAGCATAACGTAGAAGTAACTCCCAAGGGTTTGATAATAAACAGGGTAATAGGTTCTACCTCATCAACTACTTCCCAATACCCACATGTTAAAGGCATCCTAATCATGCAATGTTTGGGGATTGAAACTAATGCATAAAAACTGGGTATGAAAAGAGTATGATCAATGTGTTACTTGCCTTGCTGACGATCCGGGTATCCTAGAGACTCGTAGTAACACGCTTCGCACTCTGGGAATTCTATCGCAAGCAAACAATAACATACATAAGCAACAAACAAAGATGCACAAGTAGAACTCCAAATAAAATAGTTTGACCGGAGAGTTCAACTTAAGAACTCCGGTTTGCAAGAAGAATCAAATCAAACAAAGCAACGAAACTCAAACGGCAAAAGAAACAACTTCGTTTTTCTATTCCGGATCTAGGTCAAATTTTACAGAAGAAAAATCTTGTTTGATTTGATTATTCGAAAGAGGGTTTCGAGATGAAACTCCAGGCGCTTGAATCGCCTGATTCCGATAAACGAGCGAAAAGATAAACAGGTTTGAAAATCGGATCAGAAATCGCGATCAGAATAATCGCGGAATATATCCGATAAAAAGAAAAACGACGAACTGCTAAACGGACGAACGTTCGTTAACGAAAACTAAACAGTGAACACGTTCGTTAGAACGAACGGACGAATGGACGTTCGCTAAGTAAATAAACCGGGAAAAAACTAAAATAAACCGATCTAAGAAAAAAACGAACTAGGGTTTTTCAAAAAAAACGAAGGGTTTATTTAAAAAACGACGGCGGGGTCGGGTACCACCGGAGAGGCTCGTCCGGCAGGGCGGCGGCTCCGGCGGGGCTTGGCGACGGGCGGCGGGGCTGCGGGGCTGCGGGGTGGCGGCGGGAGGCGGCGGCGACGCGGGGCGACGGCGGCGGCTCCGGCGGCGGCGGATCGGGGCTCGGGGCGGCTCGGGCTCC
>NC_041393.1:525283878-525294277 GCF_002162155.2 Triticum dicoccoides
GGGCTCCGATGGCGGCGGCGGGTGGCGGGTGGTGGTGGTGTGGCGGCGGTGTGGCGGCGGGGCTCGTCTTTTAAAGGGGCGGGGCAGGGCGGCTTGCTTGGGCGAGGGGGCGCCCGAGGGTGGAGTCCGGCTCGGACCCGCCCTCGGCGTCCGTGCCGCGCACGGCGCGCGCGCGAGGAAGGCGGCGGCGGCTGGCTGGGCCGGCCTGCTCGGCTGGGCCTTTGGCCCAGTCGGGCGCGAGGTTAATTTTTTTAAAACATTCCGCCGAAAGAAAAATTCCTAGAAAAATAAATAAAATTCTAAAAATTCCAAAACAAGTTTTCTCCGTCTAAATAAAATATTTAGAACAAGATGAACTTTTCTTGGTCCCTAAAATGCAATTTTAAAACATGCAACATTTTTCTAGGGCAAATAAAATCCCTAATAAATTCAAATAAAATCCCAAAAATGATTTTAACATTTTTCCTCCGATATTTCAATTATTTTGGAGAAGTCATATTATCTCCCCTCATTTATTATTTTAAAATGAAATATTTTCCGGAGAGAAAATAATTAAAATCAAATCCTCGTCTTCACTATTTGATAAAAATTTGAAATATGAAAATTAGAAAATCCCCAACTCTCTCCGAAGGTCCTTGAGTTGCTTAGGATTTCGAGGATTGCAAACGAAAAAGAAATAAAATATGATATGCATGTATGACCTATGTATAACATGCCAAATTGGAAATTTGGGATGTTACAGAATAATATTTACACAAGTTCAATCTGCTGACGTATTTTATGGCGTGATGTCACACCACTACCAAGCCTTTACTTGAATCGTTTTTATTATACCACCTCAGCGTGTTTAGCGAAGCGGTTTCCTTGGCACGTCTTGTCGAAGCAGAGATCGTGTTCCCCTTATTCCGGGATTCACATCAATACGGACGTGGGTAACCCAACCGCGCCCGTTGCCACGCCCCCTCCATCGAAGGCGGGTTCCAAACGGTCACGGGGACAGCTCTTGGTATTCTGCCTCTTTATAATGAGACCCAGGCTCATTCTTTCTCTTCAATCCTCAATTGAATCTGCCCCTCGCCCCGAGTTCCAACACTCAGGGCTCCAGATTCGAGCGCTTCGGAACTTCGACAATGTCCGGCTCCGACCTGCAGGGCCGGTGGATGTGACGGAGGAGGACATGTGAAAGTGCGTTATATCGACTAGAGGGGGGGTGAATAGGCGATTTTTATGAATTCTTCACTGAGGAATTTGCTGGTGAGGAAATTCCTTAGCGAAGAACTACTTGCAGTGGAATAAGTACTCAGAAGTAAACATAACAGGATACAAGCATGGTTATCATGATGAAATGAAGACTAGCACAGAGTACAGAAAGCGTAATCACATGATAACACAAGATGAAGACAAACAGACTGAAGAAATTGAACTAAGGAATTTGAGAAAGTCTTCAGTCAAAGTCTTCAAGCACAGATATGAACAAACATTCAACATAGTAATGAGGAAATGAAAGGGTTGAGGAGATAGAACCAGTTAGTTGGTGAAGACAATGATTTGGTAAACCAGTTACAACTGCTATCTCAATTGTACGTCTGGTTGGAGCGGCTGAGTATTTAAACTCGAGGACACGCAGTCCCGGACACCCAGTCTCTGAGCCGCAACTCAGGACACCCAGTCCTCACCGTATTCTCCTTGAACTAAGACCATGTAGGCCTCGTCCAATCACTCGTGGTAAGTCTTCAGGTGACTTCCAAACCTTCACAGACTTGGTCACTCGACGATCCACAATTCCTCTTGGATGCTCTAGACCTTGACGCCTAACCGTCTGGAAGAAGCACAGTCTTCAAAGGTAACAAGCGTCGGATCCACGCGGGATCAATTTCTTCAGTGATGCTCAATCACTTTGGGTTTGTGGGGGTTTGGTTTTGGGATTTTCCTCACTTGATGATTTTCGCTCAAAGTCCTCGGAGGATGGGTTGCTCTCAAATGACAAGTGTCAAGTTCTCTCGGAGCAGCCAACCAGCTAGTGGTTGTAGGGGGCGACTATTTATAGCCTAGGGAGCAGCCCAACATGATAAGACATAAATGCCCTTCAATGATATGACTGTTAGGTGGATAAGATATTTCGGGACAGCCGGCGTGCAGCACAGCAACGGTCAGAAATTTGACTCTCAAATTCCTCAGGGCTATCATGTTCCTCACTGTGTAGGCAATTCGCACTGGCGAATTCCTAACTCCTCAGTTAGAGCAAAGTCCTCAGTGACCAGAAGAACTGCGTCTCTGTCACTAAAGAAAATGACTGAACTGTATGAGATTTCCAATGGCTTCACTCGAAGGGATTGGTAGGTGTAGGATTTTGAGTTGAGCATCACATGGAAATTTTTCCTTAGTATTTCCTCGACCCCCTTTAACAGTACGGTGTTTCCTATGACTCAAGAAAGAGAAAATGAAACTACGAAAACAAAAGTCTTCACGCTTCATGTTCCTCAAACGAATACCAAGTCTTCAAGGTCACACCAATTTCTTCACTTTCAAAGTCTTCAGAATATCAAAGTGTTCAGTTGAAGAACTTCATTTTTAGGGGTCGACTTTCTCTATAAATATCAAACTCCTCATAGACTTATAGACCTGTGTACACTCACAAACGCATCAGTCCCTTAACCTATAAGTCTTGAATACACCAAAATCACTAAGGGGCACTAGATGCACTTACAATCTCCCCCTTTTTGGTGATTGATGAAAACATAGGTTAAGTTTTCAACGGGGATAAACATATGAAGTGTAAATACTGATATTGAGGAATTTGATTGCAAGATATAGAAGAACTCCCCCTGAAGATGTGCATAGTGAGGAATTTGCGTTTGAGGCAATGCACATTTGAAGAGTTTAATCATGGAGATCTCCCCCTATATCTTGTAATTCATACACGCATTTGATATATAATATGAAGAATTTGAAATGCATGATGAAATATGGTGCCTGATGAAATTCAGCATGCGTGCAATTATATTAACGAGGAGTAAGCATGCCGAAAGCATCAAAAGTATCAGAGCATAGTGCAACAAAAGTATCAGAGCACCATCAAAAGTATCAGGGCACCATCGGGTTTAAGATTACAACTCGATCCAATAAAAAGTTTCGGAAGAACGAGAGTTGTAACTTAACAAAACACCCATAATATAAACCCGCTTGAAGACTAACTCAGATTTCTCCCCCATTGTCATCAAATGACCAACAGGATTGAAACTGAGGACTAACGCCCCTGAAGAATTTCAAGTTGATGGAGGAGCGCCAGCGTTGTCGGGGTTGTTTGTTGAAGTAGGGCCTGCCGCAGTGTCGTCCAAATCTTCATGCTCATCAGTTTCACGCGATGAAGAATAAGAGCTAGCCACCAGATTAGGAACTTTGACCCTCTTGAATTTCTTCGGAGGTGGTGCAGACCAGTCAAATGCTTCCTGGAGACCCATAGTCTTCAGTTCTTCCGCGCTATATACATGAGTGAGAATAGCCCAGGTGCGATTGAGGGTTTCATGAAGGTGATAATGGTTTATGTTCACTACATTATGTGTTGAGGTCATGTTGTGAAGAATTGCAGCAAACTGACGCTTTACCCATTTGTGATTGCGATCAACCTTCTGATGAAGATTGAGGAGCAACTCACGGTCAGTCATCACCCTGGGTGCTGTGGCTTGAGGCTTGTGCTTGGCTGAGGTATTTGCGGCAGTGTCATGTGTGGCAGAGTCGTCATTGGTAGAGTAAGATGTAACCAGGCGAAATTGACCATCCAATGGACGAATGCCTTCATCGATCACAGCAGCTGCCTTGCCTTTATCATCAGATGATGAAACTGGCCTCTTGAGGACTTCAATGGGAGGCAAGTAGCTACCATGGTTCAGAGTGTCAGCTTTGTAATTCAGTGAAGATCTTGCCCTTATGAATCTCATAATCCAAGGTGCATAGGGCTTCAGCTCAAAAGGTGACATAGCAACATTAGCCAGAGTCCTCATGAAGAAATCATGGAAGTTGATGGGAACGCCATGAATTATGTTGAAAAGCATGTTCTTCATGATGCCAATGACATCTTCATCATTTGAGTCGTGGCCTTTGATAGGACTCATTGTCTTCGTCAGGATTCGATAGACAGTCCGGGGCACATAGAGCAATTCCTTGACGAGGAATTTGGTTCGTGGGGCCTGCCCAGGCTTCAAAGGCTTCATGAGCACTTGCATATAGTGATTTGACAATTCAGGGTCATTGTAGATGCAACGTGCACTATCATGGGGAGGATCAAGAGGAAGGACACGAAGCAATTCAGTTGTCGGTGCCTTGTAGTGAGTGTTTTCGGTCATCCAATCCAACACCCATGAATTGACATCTTTAGCGTCTCCAGTGATATGCAGTGTGGTGTAGAACTGAAGAATGAGTTCTTCATTCCAATCACAGATGTCATTGCAGAAATTGAGCAATCCTGCATCGTGAAGAACACTGAGGACTGGCTCGAAGCATGGCAGAGTTTCCATATCCACATGAGGAATATGTTCATGATCGAAGATTTTGTCCTTGTCAAATAGCACTAAGGAATAGAAGTTGGCTTGACTAGCAGTCTAGAAATGCCTCTTCCTTATGCGAGTAGAGTCATATGGGTTGTAGTCAGTGAAGAACACATGCTCGGAAAAGAAGTCTTCAGCCTTGAACTTCTGTTTGCTTGAGAACGGATTCTTTGGCTTCGGCAGAGGAATGTCAGTGATTTGCAGTACTACCTTAGGAATCGCGATCTCGGGTGCTTCAGGCTGAGGAATTTCTGGTTCCTCTTCTTGTGCAATCTGCGGGTCAGCAGCAGCAGGTTCTTCAGCACTAGCGGCTGGAATTTCTTCATGAACGGAAGAAGTGGGATGAGTTTCTTCAGAGCCCATTTGAACAGTTGTTGCCGGGGACAGAGGAATCTGTTGAATAGGAGTGAAGAGAGGAGTATTGGGATGCTGACTTTCCCAAAATTCATCATTCATCACTGGTGTAGTGCATCCAATATCCACATCTTCATCTTCAATTTCTTCAACACCAGCCTCTTCAGCTGTGAACTGAGGCATAGGTGAGGAAGTGACTGTCGTTGAAGGGATTGTATCCACTTCAATTTCTTCATCAATCTGCTCTGACGAAGCAGCAGAATGATTTTCTTCATCAGATCCGCTTGGGATCTTGTAGTCTTCTCCAAAAGGAACAATTTCCTTTGATGACATGGAGGAAATCGGAACGGCATCAATAGGATGTTCATGTGAGCTGGTCATTGGCTTCATTTTCTTCGCAGCCGAAGAATTTGACGCAGCTGATGCCTTCCTTTTCTTCACTGCAGCTCGCTCTGCAGCCTTGGTCTTCTTCACTTCATAGGCAGAAGGAAGAATTGGAGTTGGTGTAGGCGCGGGAGGAGCTGAGGACTGTGGTTGATTTTCTTCAGACTGCAGTTGCCCTGATCTCTTCAGTTTCTTTAGGCGCACCACTAGTGGATGCCCTGGAAATTTCTTCAGCGGCTGGAATGGAGTCATCAGCCCTGGAACTTACATTTTCATCAGTAGGCTGAAAGTCATCAGCGATGCTGGCATGTTCTTCAGCAGGCTGAGCAGAGTCTGCAGCCTGAGGATTTTCTTGTTGCGATGGGGCTACAACAGTTGACATTTTCTTCGTCAGGTTGACGAATCTCACTTTGGCTCCTTGCCAATCAGCATAGTATGCATTGAAGTCCTTGCTGAGGGCATGGATTTCAGACTGAGCTTGGAGAAGTTCCTCAGGTGTCATTCTGACAACGTTTTTCTTCAGGAGCTTCTCCTTCCTGTATTGAGCCTTTTTGATTTCACGAGCCTTTTCAAACTTCCATTTCTCTTGAGAGATGAAATGGGTCAGCATGTGACTTTGACCAGGAGTCAGTTGAAAATCAGGCATGGGTGTGTTTGGATCCTTGTGCCAGAGGTCAATGTAGTCCAGGATTTTCCTCGGATCCAAAAGCAGTGGCACAGATGTCCCTTTGGCTCTAGCGGCCTTTGATTGTCTGTCTCTGATGATTTCTGCAAGTTCTTCATCAGAAGCTTCATCATCAGAGGGCACTTGGAATGCAACCTGTGGTATGTCGAGGTTGTAGCCTCCCCACTTAGAGTTTTGCTTGACAGGTGTTGTGGGTGATTCCAGACACATGTGAGTTAAGCTGGTGTGTGCAAGTTAGGTGTGTTTGCAACAAAAAGACCATAGACGGAATTAGTCCCGATGGACTAAAGGAACCCGTCACTCGTGGGTAAAGAGTACACCCTCTGCAGAGACTAAACCTATTCGAATAGCCGTGTCCATGGTTAAGGATTACAGTCTGGGATGGGTCAAGTGTCGGTCTTAGTGTCGGTCTTCGGAGGTGAAACCGTTAAACCAGAACTGGAATTTGCTACTGGTGACTTGTGATAATTATGATTATTATTATTGTTGACTAACCCGTGATGTTATTCGTATTATCGAATATCCCTGGGATGGTTCTACCTCCTGGATATTCACTGTGTTTTCTTTTAAAGCACTTTATGTGGTGTCGCTAAGACGCCCGACTGTGGCATTTCTTTTAAAGCCCTTTATGTGGTGTCGCTAAGACGCCCGACTGTGGCATTTCTTTTAAAGCCCTTTATGTGGTGTCGCTAAGACGCCCGACTGTGGCATTTCTTTTAAAGCCCTTTATGTGGTGTCACTAAGACGCCCGACTGTGGCATTTCTTTTAAAGCCCTTTATGTGGTGTCGCTAAGACGCCCAACTTTGGCATTTCTTTTAAAGCCCTTTATGTGGTGTCGCTAAGACGCCTGACTGTGGCATTTCTTTTAAAGCCCTTTATGTGGTGTCGCTAAGACGCCCGACTGTGGCATTTCTTTTAAAGCCCTTTATGTGGTGTCGCTAAGACGCCCGACTATGGCATTTCTTTTAAAGCCCTTTATGTGGTGTCGCTAAGACGCCCGACTGTGGCATTTCTTTTAAATCCCTTTATATGGTGTCGCTAAGACGCCCGACTGTGGCATGTTGTTATTTATTTCATAATTTTTTAATACTACTATGTTATTGCATATTCATAAATAACATGCTTGCACGCATCAGAGTTTTATTTATCTTTTGTGACTGACGTCATGAGCATAAAATTATTTCAGCACATCATTGTTATATTATACCTGTGTTCATAATGTTTGCGAGTACATTCAAAGTACTCACTGGCTTGTCCCTGGCTATTGTCTTGGCCAGATTTTCTTGCGTGGAGAGGAGCGACCGTGGCGACAGCCCCGGAACCTAAGCAACGGTGATAGCAGCCTCACGAAGATAGGAGTTAACCTGGTCAGCTGTTCCAGTGGAAATTGGAGTCCCAGAGACACTGATGATCCACAAACCGCTTCCGCCATCAATCATTAGAAACCATTTGTTGTACTCATAGGCCAGAATGGTCTTGTACTACATATTTTGTATTTTGCTTGGAATTTCTGTATCAAGTTGGTGTCTCTTCAGCTAATAGTAATCCTGGGGCTGATGAGCACATGGGCCATTTTCTGGAAATTAATACCCGGAGAATCGGTCCCCACAGTTTTGGAAATGCTCGAAGCAACAACAAGCATATGAATGCAATCAGAGAGTAAGATTCTTCTCATCCTCCATTTTTCTCCCACCCTTTTAAAGTTTCACATCTTTCTTCATGTGCACCACTCTTTTTATTTTTTGATTGCTCATTTATTCTAGCTCATGTTTGGACAGAACTAAGGTCATTGACTGCCATGACACGTTTGTTCACATGGATGATCTTGTTGAGTCCCTGATGCCTACCGGCAAACTATCCCGGAATGCTATCACCGCGGGTATTGGCTTCATCAACGACCACGTTGATATCCATCCCGATAAGATCATCATGAACACATCCATCACCAGGAGAATTTTTGATGGTGACTTCTCTCATAAAGAAGTTCGTAAAGCATTTGCCCAGCATGGTGAATACAAGCTCACACTGAAGAAATTTGTATGTACCCTTCCTTTTCGGTCTTTGAAACCCTTTTACTACTGCTTTTTTTGTTTGTACCATATGTTCAACATGTAGCATCCCATTACCTCCTTCACCCACTATCACACACCTATTATTTACCTTTTTGGTTAATTATTCCTTTTGGATCTTTTGTTTTTGACATTTCTTATGGGAAATGTGCAGGTGATGTTCGCATTGTTCCAAGAGCTTGCTCCCAATTACCCACACGACAAAGCTGGTCACTACTACATGATTTGCATCAACTTGGGGAAGCAACGTTTCGATGTTCTTGACTCAATCCGTTCAGGAGATGACGATTCGCTTCACTCCCACGCAGAGTTTTTCATCAACAACTTGAAGGAAACTTGGGCGCATCACTACAGTGGCTCCAAGGGCTAGATCAAAGATTTCCCTATCCAATATGTCAAGTCTACAAAGTAGGGAAACACATAAGATTATTCCCTTCCTTTTCTTTTTTCATGTGCCCGACTACTTCACATAGTTTTACATGTCATTTCCTCTGTTTTGTTCTTTTTGTAGGCACCTTTATTGTGTCGATCACGACAACTTTTTCTCAATGCATGTCAAGCCAACTTGCATTTTTACTACTTTCTGATGGCAACTTTAGTCGATGGACCATAGCAGTTTCACTACCTACAGCATGGCAACTTCATCACCCATCATGACATAACTTCACTTCTAGGGCATGACAATTTCTACCAACAACACTTACATCCCAATATACTCACACACCTCCCCTATGACTAACATACTACATACAAAATGCCATTTTTCTTACCTACTTTACATGGCAACTTCATTTCTTCAACATATCAAATTCATTTTTTAATTGTTTTTCTCCACCATTTCCCCTACTTTGCTTCTGATTTTTCTCACAACCGTGTCATTTTCAACTAGCTCAACATGTCAACTTTTTCACTACCACACACGACCTAACTGTTATTTAGTCATCACACATGATTATTTTTCTATTACCACCCATGCCACAACAACCTTTCGTACCATTTTTTTGTGCTTTTTTAGCATGGGAACTTCTAATTTATTTACGTAATAGATAAATCCCGAATGTTCGATTTGTAAGCATGGTAATCCGAACTCTTTTCATGGAAACTTTAGTTAAGGCGAGGTTGACAAACATGGCAATTTTCTGACAAAAAATGAATTGGAACAAAGTTGCCATGTGTTAACAACTAAAGTTGCCACCTCGCAGCAACTAAAGTTGCCATTAGAAAACGTTCGATATGACATGCTTAAATTCCGAATGTTCGGGACTTATTAGGGTCCTTTATTTATTTTCACCTTCTTTCATTATTGCTTACTGAAACTAGGTACGACTGCGGTGTTTACACCCTCGAATACCTTGCTAAGTGGGAAGGCAAGAAGGTGCCAACTTTGAACAAAGAAATAGTCGCAAAGCTTAGGAAAGATTTATCTGTGGAATTGGGTCACGAATGTTGATTTCAACAAGAAGAAGGGTGCACTGGCTTGGTTGGAGTCTGACGTTAAAGCTGCTATCAAGAGATACCGATGACTGCACAACATAATGAAACACTACTGTTTTTTTGCCTCATTACTTACATTCTATTTTCGGATGAATATAAGGTATTGCGTCCCTATTTCCCTGTCCTTTGTTTCTTCTATCAGTGTCATTATTGTAACTGCACAAGACCATTGTTTTGTGTCGTGAACCCTTTGTGCTTTATATTTTTTCAACATATATCTTCAATGTCAGACATTGTTTCCCATAATTGGGGCGGTCTGTCACGCTTATGGTTACATTTTGTTTATATCGTTACACTACTTTCAGATCATATAGCTGCTTATAAGGGTGTCACTTTTTGTACTTTTATGTTCCGTAATGGCCCGTTGTCACGACATTCTCGTTTCTTCAAAATGTCAAGTAAATATCAGTTGTTCGATGCAACACTTTTGCAATTAGCTCTTCATCTTTTACGTCGGTCATAGTTGCAATTGAGTGGCACCTTTTTCTCAAAAGTCACTCATGTTTTCCAGCGTGGACTTACTACATTTTTGTAAGCAACATGGCAACTTTTCATGTCTACTCACATGACAACAATGTTTTTTTAATTTGAAATGCTAAATGTCACCAAATTGACACGGACGTATTTACCATAAGCACAATCATTCCAATTTTTCTACACGCACACCCCTTTAGTTGTCTCACTTTTCATGAAGCCCAAGCTTTTTTGCTGCTCTTTTCCCATAGTTGACTAACTACATTTTGTGTAGCAACATGGCAACTTTCATATGTTTGCCATATGACAATGCTGTTTCTAACTCATAACGGTAAATGCCACCAACTTTCTGCGGACACAACTACAGACTACAATACGCCCAATCATTCCAAAA
>NC_041393.1:525294287-525317922 GCF_002162155.2 Triticum dicoccoides
GGCATTTCTTTTAAAGCCCTTTATGTGGTGTCGCTAAGACGCCCGACTATGGCATTTCTTTTAAAGCCCTTTATGTGGTGTCGCTAAGACGCCCGACTGTGGCATTTCTTTTAAAGCCCTTTATGTGGTGTCGCTAAGACGCCCGACTGGGCATTTCTTTTAAGCCCTTTATGTGGTGTCGCTAAGACGCCCGACTGCGGCATGCTTGTTATTTATTTTCATAAATTTTAATACTACTATGTTATTGCATTTTCATAAATAACCTGCTTGCACGCACCAGAGTTTTATTTACCTTTTGTGACTGACGTCATGAGCATAAAATATTTTTTGCACATCATTGTTATATTTACATCTGTGTTCACAATGTTCGCGAGTACATTCGAAGTACTTACTGGCTTGTCCCTGGCTATTGTCTTGGCCAGATTTTCTTGCGCGGAGAGGAGCGACCGTGGCGACAGTCCTGGAACCTAAGCAGCAGTGATAGCAGCCTCGCGAAGATAGGAGTTAACCTGGTCAGCTGTTCCTGTGGAAATTGGAGTCCCAAAGACATTGATGATCCACAAACCGCTTCTGCCACCGATCATTAGAAACCAATTGTTGTACTCGCAGGCCAGAATGGTCTTGTACTACCTATTTTGTGTTTTTGCTTGGAATTTCTGTATCAAGTTGGTGCCTCATCAGCTAACAGTTATCCTGGGGCTGGTGAGCACACAGGCCATTTTCTGGAATTAAGACCCAGAGAATCGGTCCCCACACCACGCCCCGTGCCTGTTTGCTCGCTCGCTCTTCCTCTCCCTCTCATAACCCTCTCTCTCCCCTGGCGTTGGACCCCGTGATACGTCCATTTTGCATCATGTTTTCTTACTGTTATTTATAATGTTTTTATCCATTATAATGCTTTTTGGAGTAATTCTAATGCCTTTTCTCTCATAATTTGCAAGGTACACACCAAGAGGGAGAATTTCGGCAGCTGGAAATCTCGACTTGAAAAAGCTACGTCAGGCACCCTATTCTGCACAACTCCAAATGAGCTGAAACTTGATGGAGATTTTTTATGGATTATTTAAGAAATACTGGAGCCAATAAACACTAGAGGGGGCCACCAGGTGGGCACCCACCTGGGCACGCCAGGCCCCCCTAGCGCGCCCTTGTGGGTTGTGGCCTCCTCGGCCCACCTCCAGTGCCCATCTTCTGGTATATAAGTGAAAGTGCAACTGTTCCTAGGTGGTTTTGGTAATTCCTAACAACATATAGCTCATTGAGCTAATGCTATTTCAAGATAAATATTTCAGGAAAGCTCAATGTTTGGCATGGCATGGATGAGAAAAGTGGACCCCTCAAAATACTAAGGACAAAAGGATTGGCTCAAGCTCAATGCTCAAGACTCTACATTTTCTATTTTAGTGATCCAAGATCACATTGAGTCTATAGGAAAAGCCAATACTATCAAGGAGGGATGAGGTGTTACTTAATGAGGCTCTTGCTCAAAATGCTTAGTGATATGCTCCAAAGCCCTCAACTACTTTCTCACATCCACATCTGAGCTAAACCAAAAGTCAAACTCGTCCTCACCAATTCTTTCTATCCGGCGCCACCGAGTTTAGATGTCATAGCCACTCCCACAAACCCTAGGAAAATCGGTCTCACCGAGATGGGATTGCAATCTCTCTGTTTACCTTCGTAACATTTCGGTCCCACCGAGATGAGCGATCGATCTCACCGAGATTGCAATGTAAACTCTATGTTTCCCTTTCGTAACATTTCGGTCTCATCGGAATGAGCGAATCGGTCCCACCGAGTTTACCTGACCAACTCTCTGGTTAGCTTATTACCAAAATCGGTCTCACTAAGTTTGTGTAATCGGTCTCACCGAGATTACGTTATGCCCTAACCCTAACCATATCGGTCCTACCGAGTTGCATGTCGGTCCCAGCAAAAATCCTAACGGTCACTAGATTTGCTGAATCGGTCCGACCGAGTTTCTCAATTCGGTCCCACCGAGATTGGCAAGTTGTGTGTAACAGTTAGATTTTGTGTGGAGGCTATATATACCCCTCCACCTCCTCTTCATTAGTAGAGAGAGCCATCTGAATGAACCTACACTTCCAACTTACATTTTCTGAGAGAGAACCACCTACACTTGTGTTGAGGCCAAGATATTCCATTCCAACCATATGAATCTTGATCTCTAGCCTTCCCCAAGTTGCTTTCCACTCAAATCTTCTTTCCACCAAATCCAAATCCTGTGAGAGAGAGTTGAGTGTTGGGGAGACTATCATTTGACGCACAAGAGCAAGGAGTTCATCATCAACACACCATTTGTTACTTCTTGGAGAGTGGTGTCTCCTAGATTGTCTAGGTGTCACTTGGGAGCCTCCGACAAGATTGTGGAGTTGAACCAAGGAGTTTGTAAGGGAAAGGAGATCGCCTACTTCGTGAAGATCTACCGCTAGTGAGGCAAGTCCTTCGTGGGCGACGGCCATGGTGGGATGGAAAAGGTTTCTTCTTCGTGGACCCTTCGTGGGTGGAGCCCTCCGTGGACTCGCACAGTCGTTACCCTTCGTGGGTTGAAGTCTCCATCAACGTGGATGTACAATAGCACCACCTATCAGAACCACGACAAAAACATCTGTGTCTCCTATTGCGTTTGCACTCTCCAAACCCTTCCCTTTACATTCTTGCAAGTTGCATGCTTTAATTTCCGTTGCTCATATACTCTTTGCATGCTTGCTTGAATTGTGTTAAGATTGCTTGAACCGTGCTAAGCTGCTAAAATCTGCCAAGAATTAAAATTGGGAAAAGGATAGATTTTTATTTGGTCAAGTAGTCTAATCACCCCCCCCCCTCTAGACATACTTTCAATCCTACAAGTGGTATCAGAGCTTTGGTCTCCATTTGCTTTGATTTCCATAGCTTTTGGTAGTCATAGCCTTGGTTTCACAACCTAGGAGAGTATGGCGTCTAGTGAGGGAAATTACCACCATAGAGGTCCTTACTTTGATGGTAATAATTTTGCTAGTTGGAAGCATAAGATGAAAATGCATATTCTTGGACATAACCCCGCCGTTTGGGCTATTGTGTGTATTGGCTTGCAAGGTGAATTCTTTGATGGGAGAGAACCGAACCGTGAAGCTACCACGGAAGAGTTGAAGATGCTGCAATACAATGCTCAAGCTTGTGATATCCTCTTCAACGGATTGTGCCCCAAAGAATTCAACAAAATCAGCCGTCTTGAGAATGCGAAGGAAATTTGAGATACTTTGATTGATATGCATGAACGTACCACTCCGTCAAGGAATCCAAGTTGTATGTCCTTCAAAGTCAGCTTGACAAGTTCAAAATGAAGGATGGTGAAGGTGTCGCTGAAATGTAGTGTAGGCTTGCTCTTATCACAAATGAGATTGCCGGCTTAGGAAGTGAAGAGATGATCGACAAATTCATCATCAAGAAGATCCTAAGAGCTTTGGACGGAAAATATGATACCGTGTGCACATTGATCCAAATGATGCCCAATTACAAAGATCTCAAGCCAACAAAAGTCATTGGAATAATTGTTGCTCATCAGATGTCACTCAAGGATAAGGAGGAGCTCCATAACAAGTCAAGTGGCGCTTACAAAGCCTCATGTGAAGCTCCCACATCATCAAGTGAGAAACAAACCTTTAATGAAGAATTGAGCCTAATGGTGAAGAACTTCAACAGGTTCTACAAGAGTAGAAGCAAGGAAAGAAGTTCCAAGTCAAGGTCCTACAATGACAAAAGATCTTCTAGTCGAGAGCGTAATTGCTACAATTGTGGAAGACCCGGACACTATTCCAATGAGTGTACGGCACCTAGAGAAGACTCTCCAAAAAGAAGAAGTAGAAGAGAAGATTCACCACCAAGAGAGAGAAGGAGTAGAGATGATCGTTATGAACAAAGAACATCCTGGAGAAGCAAGGATTCGGAAAGGAAGGACAAGTCATCAAGGAGCTACACAAAACAAAGACATCAAGCTCATGTTGGTACATGGGTATCCGGCTCTGACTCCGACAATCACTCCCCGAATATACTCAATATGAAGGTGTTGCCAGTCTAGCACTTATGTCAACCAACTCCTATGACATATTTGATTCACCAAATGAAGGACTTGGAAGATGCGTCACGGCTAGAGGCCCAAAGGTATCACACCCCGAGTATGTTGATTTCAATAGTGATGAAGATGACTTGTTAGGTGATGATGATTTACTTATTGACAACTCTAGTGATGAATACTATGATGAAACGTCAATTAATCATGCTAATCAAGAAAAAACTAATGACAATGATAAGGAGAAGATTGAGCTTCTAACTAAAGAACTAAACACTCTTAAGTTAGCTCATGAAACTATCTTTGAAGATCATCAAGAACTTTTAAGGACTCATGAGAAGTAACGCTTTGAAAAGCTCAACCTTGAGCAAGAGCATGAGTTCTTAAAGGCAATCAATGATGATCTTCGCAAGAAAAGTTATTCTTACATTGCCAAGTGTTTACTCTTATCTACTTACATGCCTCAAGTCAAGTCTAGTAACAAAAACAAGAAAGATTCTTCCTCTAGTAGTAACAATAATCATGCTAAATCCAATGTTGTTACTTCTAGTAGTTCTCTTGATTCCACTAATGATTCTCTTAGCCAAGTTACACTTGAGAAAGAAAATAGCTTATTGAAGGGAATTATAGAGAAAGGTGTTTACAAGAGCCTTGCCGGGAGTAATCAATTCGAGAAAATTGTATGCAAGCAAGGAAGGCACCGAAAGAACCAAGGTGTTGGTTTTGAACGAAAGTTCAATACCAATGGGGTTGAGTGGGAAGAAGATCAATACCCCAAGACGAAGTTTGTTCCTCAACAAGAGAAGTATGATCCTACTTCTTTCAAAGGGACACAAGCTCAAGATGATCTTCCACCACAAGACCACAAGCAAAAAGGCAAGGACAAGCTTCAAGAGGAGATTGATGCATTTGAAGAAGCTCCTAAGGCCTTGGTTAAGTGGGTTCCCAAGACCACATCAAGTTCTACTTCATCAAGTACGACTACAACTCCAAGGATTCCCATCAAGATGATGTGGATCCCGAAGAAGAAGAACTAGAGAGTTCTTGAGGGTGACTCCGCCAACTTACTTCACTCTTATCATTTTGGCAAGAACAAGTGCAATCAACTTCCACATCTTGCACTAGTTCAAGGAGTCACAAACCCTCTTGTTGGTAAGACAAGGGACAAGGTAACCTAATGCTTTCATAGACATCATCTTGTGTGTGCATCACTCTATGTCTATGGATATCCTTGTTTGTTCCTTGTGGGACTAACCTGTGTAGCTATTGAAAGTGCAACTCACTCCAAAGGATTGCTCCAAATGATCTACATCAGCATTGAGCATCCACATCTTCAACACCAACATGAAGTCATCATCGACAAAACCCAAGGTTAGTTCACCCCTCTTAGGGGGGATCTCACATCTAGGGGAAGCTTTACTCTAAGAATTGAGTCGAAGCAACTCTAATGGTGTGAACACAACAATGCTTTATGTAAAAGTGGTAACCCCACTTGTGCTTAAATGATGAGTATGACCTATGATCAAATGTTCTCATTTGACTCCTAAGTCAATATACTCATATATAGATGACCTAGTCATCACCAATTGCTTGATAAAAGCTAGAATTGGTTGTGCATGCTTTGCCACATATTTCATTTGCAATTTTATTGTGTGAGCATGTTGGCTACATAATTTACTCATTCGAGGACATCCACTTGTAGTTTTGATTGTTTGGCTTCTTTTCTTTTGTCAAGTGGATGGACAAGAATGCCTAAGAACCTTCTCTAGCTATCTATGCTTTACTTGTCTCAAACTCTATTCATGCTACATCACAAAGTTTGATCGAGTCAGATTCGAATCACTCTGTGTGAGGAGCACTCGGAGTCCCCAATTCGTCATAGACTTAAAATTCCAAAACTTCTTTGTGTGTTTCGGTCTGACCGATTCATCCATTTCGGTCATACCGAGATCACTAAGTCGATCTAGGTTTTCAATCTCGGTGCAACCAATTTGAACTTTCCCGTCACACCGAGTTGCAGTAACTGCTTGCAGTTATGCATCTCCGTGCCACCGAGTTGTTCCACTAGGTCACACCGATAGGGTCAGGCTATATATACCCCCGGGCCAAAATTTGGAAATTTCTCCGAACCCCTTTGCCCGCGCTCAGCCTTCTCTGCCTCCCTGGGTCTCCGGATCGTCCTCCTCGTCGCCAGCTGCCTCTCGCCGCTGGTCTCCGCCGCCGTCAACGGGAATCATCTCCGCCGTTGTCGCCGTAGCAGGTTCATCGCCGCACTTAGGGTATGTACTTGATCCTGGTGCTAATCTCACTCTGATTCCTAGTACATTGGTTTTGCCATGTATCTTTCCACGATTGAGATCACTCTATCCAGTGAAATCACTCCGTAGTTTCACTACAAAAAAAAAGACACATCCGTGACATTTTGGGCTGAACGAAAAAAAATTTTGTCATACATATGACACTTCTATGATGATAATTGTGACAAAACCCGGTATCATCATAGATGTGGTGGGCTCCTACTTCTATGACAAAAAATCATGACAGAAAATGGGCTTTTCGTCCTGGGCGGGCTAGAGACGCAGCTGCATGGCATTCTTTGGGCCGTCCATGACGGAAAAAACCGTGGTAGAAGCGAGGGGGAGGAAAATTTCTGGGAGTTGCCGGTCACGATGGGAGGTCGGGGGCCGAGCGATGCACGTTTATCTCATACGTACGCGTGTGTGTGCGAGGCGTTGGCTCTAACTGAACCCAAGCGAGGCGTTGGGCTCTAACTGAACCCGAGCGATAGCACTGTAGGCTACGCGTTACTGAACCTGAGCGGTCGATCGATGGCTGTTAACTGAACTCGATGGAGCGGTTCCTTCGCTACTGCTGCTAACTGAAGCCGATCGAGGCTGCCTCTAGGATGAACAGTGAGCGTTGCGGGGGGGTTTGGATGAACAGTGAGTGGTGGCGTTGCCTCTGGATGAACGGGAACCCGTGGTGTGGAGGGCTGGATGAATAGTAGACGGTGGAGGGGTGGCCGTGGAGGGGTGGTTGAACAGGACCCCGTGGTGTGGAGGGCTGGATGAACAGTAGACGGTGGAGGGCTGGATGAACAGTAGACGGTGCAGGGGTGGTTGAACAGTAGCCGGTGGAGTAGCGCGCGGTGGAGGCTGGATGAACAGGAGCCCGTGGAGGCTGGAGGAGGTCGACGGTAGCCCGTGGAGGCTGGAGGAGGTCGACGGTGGAGATGAACAGTATCCCGTGGAGTCCCGTTTTGCGGTATGCCACACCCCTCCCGATGAACAGGACCCCCGTTTCGACCGTAGGAGGTCCGTTTCATCCGTTTTGCGGTACGCCACACCCCTCCCGATCAACAGGACCCCCGTTTCAACCGTAGGAGGTCTGTTTCCTCTGTTTTGCGGTACGCCACACCCCACCCAATCAACAGGACCCCTGTTTCGACCGTAGGAGGTCCATTTTGTCCGTTTTGCGGTACGCCACACCCCTCCCGATCAACAGGACCCCCATTTCGACCGTAGGAGGTCCGTTTCCTCTGTTTTGCGGTACGCCACACCCCTCCCGATCAACAGGACCCCATTCCGAATGTAGGAGGTCCATTTTCTCCGTTGTGCGGTATGCCAGACCTCGTTTCCATCGCCTGTTCCGTCCAAGCCCTCCCGATGAACATGACCACGCATTCCGTTCCGACCCAGCCGGTTGGCTCCCGCGTGTTCTGTTGCCTCCCGATGAACACGAGCATTCCGTTGCCTTCCCATGAACACGGCGCATTCCGTTGCCTCCCCATGAACACGACGACGATGATGTTTCTCCGTTCCGACCCAGCCATGTACGTATGCACGAGTAGGCATTCGAGACCCTGCCTGTATGTACGTACGCTGCCGTATTTTCTTTCTTGCACCCTCGCCGATGTACGTACGTGTACATGCTACGTGCATGCCTCTACTACGACACATGTGCGCATCTACATCCACCAGTATGTACATACACGTTCGCGACCAGAATGACAACGCTACGTACGCTTTGACCAGGTGGGTCCCAACTGTCAGGCACTTCCTTGCCTGCGAAGATGTAGCTGGTGGGTCCCAGCAGTCAGGGGGCGAATCGTTTTGTTTTTTTTTGCCCGGACGCACTTCCTTGCGTGCGAAGATGTAGCTGCTGGGTCCCAGCAGTCAGGGGGCGAATAATTTTTTTTGCCCAGAGGCACTTCCTTGCGTGCGAAGATGTAGCTGGTGGGTCCCAGCAGTCGGGGGGAAACGTTTTTTTCGCGAAATATGGTGGCCCGTCCGGTGGGTCCCTACTGTCAGGTGGAGGAATAATTATTTTGCGCGTAAGAAGGAGGCACTTCCTTGCTGCGATCGTGGACCCAGCTGTCAGCCTCTCCACGCACAATACTCTTCCGATGGAAGTCGGTCATTGACCACATTGACCATGCCGCGCCGAGAGCACCACGGCGGTGGATGACGGCGAGGCCTAGGAAGGGGACGACATGGAGGCAGGGAAGACTCGGCAGTTGTTTCCCACGCGGAGGGGAGTACGACTGTACGAGGGTTTACTGGTTCGTCTGCCGTCGCCGGAGAATAACAGCAAGTGTGGGTGAGTAGAGGGATGGCTAGGCCAGCGATGGGAGTATGGTGGGGCGGTGAGGCCTACGTGGCAGCACAGCCGGCCGCAGGGAGGAGGGAGTAGGCAGTCTCGCCGGCGCTTGTTTGAGAGGCTGGAGCAGGAAGAGTAGAGATTGAAGAAGCACGACGGTCGTTGGATGTACATCCAACCATCACTGCTTGTGCGTCAACCTTTTTTTAGGAAAGCCTCAAATCTATGGAAAACAGCATACAGCCCATTGCCAATATTTCTAATAATTTATAGCCCATTTGCTAATTATTAAGGTTTTTTTGGAGCCCATATTCTTTTCGTTAGCATTACAGCCCATATTTTGGCCACAGTTAAAAAATTATACGAAATTTTGCATATTTCGGTGCAGTCCGAACTGTTTTTAATCCCGAAATTTCGACTCACATTCAAACTGATTTTAAAAATAAATGTATATCAATATAAAATCCAACAAATTCTCCACGCATAAAAATTAATGTAATTTAAAATCTTGAAATGAAAAAAAATTGAAACTAATTGCCGGTTTGATGTGTTTTAAAAATGTACAGCCCATTTCTCATTACTGATGGGCCATTTTCTCGGCTAGCCGAATGAAAGCTCTCCTCGTCTTGAAAGATTTGCAGCCCAACAGGCCTGACAAAGCGACTTACTTGGCAAATCACAAAAAAAACTAGGTTGTGGCCGTGGACCCAGCTGTCAGCCTCTCCACGTACAGTACTCTTCCGATGGAAGTCATTCCTTGACCACGTTGACCACGCCGCGCGGAGAGGACCACAGCGGTGGACGACGACGAGGCCTAGGAAGGGGACGACGCAGAGCCCGGGAAGACGCGGCGGCAGAAGCCCGCGCGGAGAGGAGTACGAGGGTTCACTGGTTCGGTTGCGGTGTGAGGCTGTCGTCGCCGCAGGGCCTGGCCAGCGGTGGGAATAGTAGGGGGCGGTGAGGCCTCCGCGGAAGCACAGCCGGCCATGGGAGGCAGGAGCATGCGGCACGACCGGCACTGCTTTGGGCGGCTGGAGCAAGAAGACCAGAGGTTGAAGAAGCACCACGGCCGTTGGATGGACATCGTACGGTCACTGGAGCTAGAATAGTTCATATTGACTAAGTTGAGAAAGCCTTTCATCCCCGTCAACTTAGTAGGCCCACAAGTGGGTCCTAGCTAGCCGGGGGAGTATTCATTTTTTGTGCGTAATAAGGAGGCACTTCCGGTGGGTCCGAGCTGACAGCGGGGGGAACATTTTTTTTTCAAAATACGGTGGCCCATCCGGCGGGTCCCAGCAGTCAGGGGCAAACGATTTTTTTCGCAAAATACTGGTGGCCCGTCCGATGAGTCCCGGTTGTCAGGTGGAGGAATAATTATTTTCCGCGTAATAAGGAGGCACTTCCTTGCGGCTGCCGTGGACCCAGCTGTCAGCCTCTCCACGTACAGTACTCTTCCGATGGAAGTCGGTCGTTGACCACATTGACCACGTCGCGCCGAGAGCACCACGGCGGTGGACGACGGCGAGGCCTAGGAAGGGGACGACGCGGAGCCGGGCCACGGGAGGCAGGAGCAGGCGGTAGCACAGCCGGCCATGGGAGGCAGGAGCAGATGGCACGACCGGTGCTGCTTTGGGTGGCTGGAGCAAGAAGACCAGAGGTTGAAGAAGCACTATGGCCGTTGGATGGACATCATACGGTCACTGAAGTATTGACTAAGTTGACAAAGCCCTCCATCCCCGTCAACTTAGTAGGCCCACAAGTCAGCCCAACAATATGGTGGGTCCCAGCTAGCAGGGGGGTATTCATTTTTTGGGCATAATAAGGAGGCATTTCCTTGCGTGCGAAGATATAGCTGGTGGGTCCGACCTGTCAGCGTGGGGGAATGTTTTTTTCGCGAAATACAGAGGCCCTGCCCGTGGGTCCTAGAAGTCAGGTGGAGGAATCATTATTTTGCACGTAATAAGGAGGCATTTCCTTGCGTGCGGCCGTGGACCTAGCTGTCAGCCTCTCCACGTACAGTCCACTTCCAATTGATGTCGTTCATTGACCATGTTGACCAGGCCACGCCGAGAGCACCAGGGCGGTGGACGACGGCGAGGCCTAGGAAGGGAATGACACGGAGCCAGGGAATACTCCGCAGTTGTTTCCCACGCAGAGGAGTACGAGGGTTTACTGGTTCGTCTACCGTCGCCGGAGAATAACAGCATGTGTGGGTGAGTAGAGGGATGGCTAGGCCAGCGATGGGAGTACGATGGGGCCATGAGGCATGCGCGACAGCATAGCTGGCCGGGGAAGGAGGGAGCAGGCAGTCCCGCCGGCGTTTGTTTGAGCGGCTGGAGCATGAAGAGCAGAGATTGAAGAAGCACGAGAGCCGTTGGATGGACATCTAACAGTCTCTGCTCTCGTGTGTTGACTGAGTTGATAGGGTGTTGCGTGTGTGTCAACCTTTTTTTTATGAAAGCATATGCGTCAACCTGTACTAGGCGCACAAGTCAGCCTCAAATCTGTGGAAAACAGCATACAGCCCATGTGCCATTATTTCTAATAATGTACAGCCCACTTGCTAATTCTTAAGATTGTTTTTGGAGCCCATCTTCTTTTTGTTAGCATTACACCCCATATTGTGGTCACGGTTAAAAAGTATACGAAATTTTGCATATTTCGGTGCGGTCAACTGTTTTTAATCCAGAAATATCGATTCACATTCAAACTATTTTGAAAAATAATTTATATTAAATATAAAATCCAAATAATTGTCCACGCATAAAAATCAATGGAATTTAAGATCTTGTAATTAAAAAAAAGTTGAAACTAATTCCCAGTTTGATGTGTTTTATAAAATGTACATGCCATTTCTGGGCAAACCGAATGAAACTCTCATCGTCTTGAAAGATTTGCAGCCCAGCAGGGCCGATAAAGCAAGTAGGCCTTGTTTGGGTATTTCTTTAAAAATAGAACTAGGCTAGCCATTTTCAGCAAGAAAAAAACACAACTGGGCTCATGATGTGGTAAACATAAATAAAACCCTGGCTAGACGGGCCACAGCCCCCGCACAGCCCCGTTGTTACCCTGATCCGTCGCTAAAACTAGTATAAATAACAACTGCTTGTTCCTCAAAAAAAACTGCACGACTTGCTGGGT
The DNA here is from genome assembly GCF_002162155.2 of Triticum dicoccoides. Classification (NCBI taxonomy): domain Eukaryota; kingdom Viridiplantae; phylum Streptophyta; class Magnoliopsida; order Poales; family Poaceae; genus Triticum; species Triticum dicoccoides. The sequence goes on from NC_041393.1 coordinate 525,306,097, forward strand.
CCCTGGTGTCAGCCGCTCGTAGTGTAATTCTCTCGTTTATTGACTACGTTGACAATGGCGTGAGCCCCAGATGTCCAACCATTAGGAGGAACCATATTTTTGGGCTTGTACTATAGAGGCACTTGCTTGCGTACTGCCATGACGCTGGTGGGTCCCTACTGTCATCCTCTCCACGTACAGTCATCTCCTTGTTCCTCTCGGTTGTTAACGACATTGACAACGCAAGAGGGCGGCGCACTGCACACGGCGAGCGAACCAAGGCCGCAAGGCGGAGGACGATGGCGAGGCCTCGGACGGAATGAACAGGAGCTGTTGAAGATGCGCCGGTCAAGTCGCAGGCGGAGGGGAGTACGAGGGTTGACTGGTTCGGGCACAGGTGCATGTTGGGGCTGACGTCACCGGAGAATTACAGGACGTGTGGGGGAATAGAGGGAGGGACTAGCCAACGTTGGAGGGTACATACGGTAGGGCGGCGGAGGCGTAGCCAGCCATGGGAGGCGGGAGTAGGCGGAGCCGACGGGGTGCTTTTGTTTGGGAGGCTAGAGGAAGAAGAAGACAAGAGATGTCAGAATCCAAATCTGTCACGGTCATGCAGCCTTTCCTATGAAAATTTATAGACCATTTGATGTGCTAGTTCGAAACAAGTTTGTGGGTGCTGGTGGGGGCTAATCACTTGGCTTCTATAATGCACAGTGAGCTCAAGCAGCCGGCGTGAGTGATGTTATTTCCCTTGGTTGTGATTTGTTACAATATTTCACTCTAAATTAAACGAATGGCAAGCCATTTGCCTTGTTTCAAAGAAAATATGACAGTCACAGCCGAGTTGAAAAGGGCAGGAACATCTAACTCCAGCTTACAAACTGTACAGAAGCACGAGGGTTGATTGTTCATCAGGTTTACAAAAAAACAGATTGAAAAGGGCAACAACATCTAACTCCAGCACTGTTTTCGGCAGTCACAGTCAAATGGATCGGTCAGGTCCATAGAATGAACATCCTGGGTCGTAAAATTTACTGGATTATGACCACAATATGTTGTAAATAGAAGCCCGGCACGTTCAGAACCTCTTTTGCCCACCTGAAACTCCTTTTTTTGCTCTTCAACATACCCATCCGTCAAAACCATGCTGCTGATAAACTTAAGCCTGATGGACAATAGTAACCTCACATTCAGCAGGAAGAATGTGACAAATCTTGTGTTTGCACGGTTGGCTACATATCGTTCTAGAGTTATTGTCTTCAATCGAATCTCATGAGAAGTGAGAAAATCACGATGCTTACGAATCCACCAATTGGTTATAACTTTCTTACCCCGTCCTATTGCCTAAATGGACATCAAGATTGAAAATAGTTAAGGTCTAAAAGAAGAGTGTCGAAAGAGTAACAGCTGAATGGTTAATTCTAGTACACTATATGCGGGCTTCCAATGTGTGTGAAATTATCACCTTTATATACAACTTCTCCAGACATGGAAAGCATTGCAGCAAGCCAATAATCTTGTTCAGATCAAAACTATTCATTTGGATATGTAAGATCTTGACAGAATCCAGCACCATTGATAGGCCATTCATGGAGAAACTCTTCATTGAGCATAGAACATAATATTAGTACAAAATATGTACTCCAAGATGATATATAAATTATGCGCAGAAATTTAAAATGCAGCTTATGGTTACAAGTGTATATGATAATATAAAGTACCTGAAGAACTGTGGAGCCAAACACCATATTGAAATGAGCACAGAGATCATGTATTACACCCAAGGTCTCCAGTTTAGGCGCAGAGAGGACGGTTATTTGCAACGGTGAATAACTAGAATCAAGGATCAACCTTTGAAGTGAAGGGGCATCTTGGATGATGAGCTGCCTTCCGTCAAAAGAAATTCCAATTCTTACAAGGTTAGGCAACTTTATTTGGAGAAAACTGATTCTAACTGTGAAAACAAGCACCAAGCACTCCAGCGCAGGGCAACTGGAGTGGATGATGCTGTGCAATGAGGCCTCCAATATACAAACGCGCACAAGTGAAAGTTTCTTGAGAAATGGGAGTCAAAGGTTTAGTACCAGATTGTTTGGTAGGTAGGATAACGCAGAGGTGGCGGTGTGGAGAGAGGAGGAAAACCGCGAGATGGACATCGGTGCTGAGGGCACAAGTTCATGGCGTTCGGTATGTGGTATGTGATTTCCAGGGGAATAGTAGAACTCAAGTAGCTGTAGTTCTGTGAATTCAGGGGATTTCAGCCAGGCATCCACCATGTTGGGCATGGTCTGCTTGCTCAGGTAGCATGACAGGATGCAGAGGCTTTGACCGGAGCCCTGGTGGGAGGAGATGATGGCTCTGGGGATTTCAAAATCATTGAAGAGAGATAGCTGACGACAGTCGAGATTAAGGGGCACGGCGCGCCATAGAGGGCGCCACCGAATTGAGAGAACATGGGTGCGGCAGCAATCCTTGGTGGGGAGAAGCGAGATGATCTCCCCAAGGACGGCGTCCGGGAGATCGCTGATGCGGTCCACCCGAGATTCTACGGGTTCCTAGGATCCGGTGGGGGCGGGGTCGCCGCTTCTCCCCGCGCTGCCGGGTGCGGGATCTACAACAGGTGTTGCCGCTGGGGTCAGCTGACTCCATTTTCCTCGAGGGCGTCGCGTCACGCTCACGGATTTGAGCAGAGTAACGAATGACGAGCCTAGTTGTAGTGCGAGCGAAGAAGAAGGGGAGCTGGGGGTGAGGGAGTCCTGGACTAGGGGGTGTCCGGATAGCCGGACTATCATCATCGGCCGGACTCCAAGACTATGAAGATACAAGGTTGAAGACTTCGTCCCGTGTCCGGATGGGACTTTCCTTGGCGTGTAAGGCAAGCTTGGCAATACGGATATGTAGATCTCCTACCATTGTAACCGACTCTGTGTAACCCTAGCCCTCTCCGGTGTCTATATAAACCGGAGGGTTTTAGTCCGTAGGATGAACAACCATTACAACAATCATACCATAGGCTAGCTTCTAGGGTTTAGCCTCCTTGATCTTGTGGTAGATCTACTCTTGTACTACCTATATCATCAATATCAATCAAGCAGGAGTAGGGTTTTACCTCCATCGAGAGGGCCCGAACCTGGGTAAAAACATCGTGTCCCTTGTCTCCTGTTACCATCCGCCTAGACGCACAATTCGGGACCCCCTACCCGAGATCCACCGGTTTTGACACCGACATTGGTACTTTCATTGAGAGTTCCTCTGTGTCGTCACCGATAGGCTTGATGGCTCCTTCGATCGTCAACAACGACGCAGTCCAGGGTGAGACTTTTCTCCCCGGACAGATTTTTGTGTTCGGCGGCTTTGCACTGCGGGCCAATTTGCTTGGCCATCTGGAGCAGATTGAAAGCTACGCCCCTGGCCGTCAGGTCAGATTTGGAAGCCTAAACTTCACGGCTGACATCCGCGGAGACTTGATCTTCGATGGATTCGAGCCACAGCCGAGCGCGCCGCACTGTCACGATGGGCATGATTTAGCTCTGCTGCCGGACAGTGCCCTGGAGGCCGCACATGAGTCCACTCCGATCCTTAATTCGGGGCCGACCTTGCAGATCGAGGATGGGTGGCTAGACACCGCCTCGGGTGCTGCAACCTCTACGGTGTTGGAGCCGAATACTGACCTTGTCCCTTGTAAAGCCCGTGACTCTGAGGTGCCCGACTCCTCGCCGGACTCTGAACCTCCGGCGCCCCTACCAATCGAATCCGATTGGGCGCCGATCATGGAGTTCACCGCTATGGACATCTTTTAGCACTCACCCTTTGGCGACATCCTGAATTCGCTAAAGTACCTCTCGTTATCAGGAGAGCCCTGGCCGGACTACGGTCAGGACGGTTGGGATGCGGACGACGAAGAAATTCAAAGACATCGACGGTATGGACGACGATGCCGGAGACGACCAAGAACCAGCGCGTACGGGGCACTGGAAGACCACCTCGTCATACGACATATACATGGTGGACATCCCAAAGGATGGGAACGACGAAGAAGCAGCGGAGGCAGATTCCTCTAAGAAACAGCCCAAGCGCCGACGTCAGCGGCGCCGCTCTAAATCCCGCCACAGCAAGAATGGAGATTACGGCACCGGAGATAATAACACCCCAGAGAGTGCCGAAGACAACCTCCTCCAGCAAGATTCAGCACAGGAGGACGGAGAAGCCAGCCCTCACGAGAGAGTGGCAGATGAAGAGGTAGAGGATGATAATTACATGCCTCCCTTCGGAGACGAGGCAAGCCTCAACGATGACGAATTCGTCGTGCCCGAGGATCGTGTAGAACAAGAGCGTTTTAAACGCAGGCTAATGGCCACGGCGAACAGCCTAAAGAAAAAGCAGCAACAGCTTCGAGCTGATCAAGACCTGCTGGCCGATAGATGGACCGAAGTCCTCGCGGCCGAAGAGCATGAACTCGAACGCCCCTCCAAAAGCTACCCAAAATGCAAGTTGCTCCCCCGATTAGAGGAGGAGGCATATAAACCTTCATCACCAGTGCACAATACGGCAGACCGACCACCTCGTGGCCGTAACAGAGAGGCCTCCAGGCCCTCCATCAGAACCGTACCCCGGCACCGCTCGAAAAGTGCGAAGCCATGGGGGAATGAACCGGACTTGCGAGACATATTGGAGGACAAGGCAAGACAATCAAGATCGATCTACGGATCATGTGGGAGCCCCACAATGCGTGACGACTACCGTCGCGCCGGATACAGCAACTCTGGCCGGGCCGAACACAGTAGGCAAAGCTCGCTTGAGCTACGTCGTGATATTGCCCAAAAAAGAGGTGCCACACACCCACTATGCTTCACAGATGAAGTAATGGATCATCAAATCCCTGAATGGTTTAAACCCATGAACATTGAATCCTACGATGGCACAACAGACCCCGCGGTTTGGATCAAAGACTATCTCCTTCATATCCACATGGCCCGTGGTGACGATCTTCACGCCATCAAATACCTCCCACTCAAACTTAAAGGACCAGCTCGGCATTGGCTTAACAGCTTGCCAGCAGAGTCAATTGGGTGTTGGGAGGACCTGGAAGTCGCATTCCTCGACAACTTCCAGGGCACATATGTGCGACCACCAGACGCCGATGACCTAAGCCACATAATTCAGCAGCCAGACGAATCAGCTAGACAGTTCTGGACACGGTTCTTAACAAAGAAAAATCAAATCGTCGACTGTCTGGATGCAGAGGCCCTAGCAGCCTTCACACGTAACATCCGCGATGAATGGCTGGCCCGGCACCTAGGACAGGAAAAGCCGAAATCCATGGCAGCCCTCACATCACTCATGACCCGCTTTTGTGCGGGAGAGGACAGCTGGCTAGCCCGCAGTAACAAACTCAGCAAAAATTCTGGCAGTCCGGATACCAAGGACCGCAATGGCAGGTCACGTCGAAACAAAAACAAACGTCGCGTTAACGGCGATAACAATGAGGATATGGCAGTCAATGTGGGATTCAGAGGCTCCAAACCCGGTCAGCGGAAAAAGCCATTCAAAAGAACTACTCCGGGTCCGTCCAATTTGGACCGAATACTCGACTGCTCTTGCCAGATACATGGCACCCCCGAAAAGCCAGCTAATCACACCAACAGGGATTGTTGGGTATTTAAGCAGGCAGGCAAGTTAATTGCCGAAAACAATGACAAGGGGCCGCATAGCGATGACGAGGAAGAAACCCGGCCGCCAAACAGTAGAGGACAGAAGGGTTTCCCCCCACAAGTACGGACGGTAAACATGATATACGCAACCCACATACCCAAGAGGGAGTGGAAGCGTGCACTTAGGGATGTATATGCGTTGGAGCTAGTCGCCCCGAAGTTCAATCCATGGTCTTCTTGCCCGATCACTTTCGATCGAGGGGACCACCCCACCAGTATCCGCCATGGCGGATTCGCCGCATTGGTTTTAGACCCAATTGTCGATGGATTTCACCTCACCAGAGTCCTGATGGACGGCGGCAGCAGCCTGAACCTGCTTTATCAGGACACAGTGCGCAAGATGGGCATAGACCCCTCAAGGATTAAACCTACAAAGACGACCTTCAAAGGCATCATACCAGGTGTAGAGGCCAATTGTATAGGCTCGGTTACACTGGAAGTGGTCTTCGAATCCCTAGATAACTTCCAAAGCGAGGAGTTAATCTTCGATATAGTCCCGTTCCGCAACGGCTATCATGCTCTGCTCGGACTATGCATACCTCAAGCTCAAGATGCCAAGCCCTCGAGGAGTCATCACGGTCAACGAAAACACTGAACACTCCCTCCGAACGGAGCAACACACAGCAGCTCACGCGGCAGAAGTACAAAGCAGCCTCTTAAGGCAATTCTTAAGTCTGGCCGTTAAGCGACTGGACATGGCCAAGCGCGCCCGGAGTAACATACATCAAGACCACCCGGCACGTTCCGAGCACGTGTAGCAATGCGGCCCCAACCCTAGCCCTTGCATGATTGCAAGACTAGTCCTTCGCGTACAACATTATGCTCTGGAGATACCATGGGCATAGGGGGAGGGGCACGACCACGACAGGCCCAGAGTGCGGCTCAACCACACCAGGGGCTCCCAAGTGTGTCGCTCTTTTTCTTTTTTCTCTTTTTTTTACCCACAGGACTCCGTTCAGCAGAGGCCCTTTTCGGCAGCAGACCTGCCGAACCCACGATGCAACAGCCAGGGAAGGAGAAAGGCTACGACGAACACTCAGGTGGTCTCCATTACGAGCATTAAATCTGTTTAATACACCATTCCGCAGCCTACCCCTGGAGGGGGACATGTTTAATAGTCCAATCCCTTGCTTACCGCACTATTTGTATCGCTCTGCATTCATGGTAGTATTTCTGAATAAACAATGCATCGCTTTTTTCTTATAATTGCATCCCTTTCTTATATATGTTCGTTTATGGCATTTTGCATTCGTACACTTTGGTACAGCCGAATACACCAGGGGCTTATGTTCCCCGCATTATGGTGTGATAAGTCCGAACACTTTCACAAGTGCGGCACCCCGAACTTATAGCATTATATGCATCGGCTCCGAATCATCTCTTGGGTCAATAGTTGGGTTTGCCCAGCTCCCATGTTTTGGTACCTTACGTTCCGTTTTATCGGCTAAGGTAGCACTGGGAGAACCACTACGATTGCGCCCCGGTTGAGCTGGGCGAGCGCCTCAGTGGAGAAAGCTAAAACTGACCGTCATGATAAGGCGAGAGTTGGTCGCTGTTCGAGAGGTATTTTCGAGTCCCTAAAGACTTATGCCGCTTAGTGCGAGGAACCAACTTTGTCCGGCCCAGGCGTGGATAGCGCCCCGAACTCAGTCTTCCGAATACTAGGGGCTTCGCCAAAATTTAAAATTATAGAATTCTATGGCTAAGTGAGAGTGTTCAAGCATTATAAGTCCGGTTGCCTTGTTCGTCATGTTGAGCGCCTCCCTAGATGGACCCAAAAATGGGAACAAGAGCGCTCAAGTTTATCCCGAACACCCCAGCACTCGTGGCATGGGGGCTGAAGCCGACGACTTGCCATCTCTCAGATGTGATAAACGGCCGTACAGAAGGTAATATTTTAAATTAATAAGCGTTGCTTAGCACATATGAACAAAGTTTTCAGCGCACAGGATAACACATTGTCAGTCTACTCAAATATTACATCTTTGGAGCACTCATCCGCAATCTTGCGGGCACCCTTCAGGACACTCTTATAATACATTTCGGGCGTGCGATACTCCTTGCCCGCCGGCGGCGCGTCCGTCAGAAGCTTCTCAGCATCCAGCCTGCCACAGTGCACTTTTGCACAGGCAAGGGCCCGACGGGCACCTTCAATGCAGGCAGAGTGCTTGACGACTTCCACCCAGGGACACGCATCCACCAGCCGCCGCACTAGGCCGTAGTAGCTCCCAGGCATGGCCTCCTCGGGCCATAGCCGAACTATGAGGCCCTTCATGGCCTGTTCGGCTACCTTGTGGAGCTCGACCAGCTACTTCAGCTGGTCGCTAAGGGGCACCGGATGTCCGTCCTCAGCATACTGAGACCAGAAGACCTTCTCCGTTGAGCTCCCCTCCTCGGCCCGGTAGAATGCGGCAGCATCGGACACGCTACGAGGCAGATCTGCAAACGCTCCTGGAGAGCTCCGAATTCGGGTAAGTAACAGGTAATTCACATTCACATGCCTGCTTTGCATGAAAAATGCCTTACCCGCCGCTATTTTCTTCACCGCCTCGATCTCCTGGAGGGCCTTATGGGCTTCGGCCTTAGCGGCTTTGGCACTCTCAAGAGCCGAGGCAAGCTCGGACTCTCGAGTCTTTGAGTCGCGCTCCAAACTCTGATGCTTTTCCACGAGAACCTGGAGCTCTTGCTGCACCTCCGCCACCCGCTCCTCCTACTTTTCTCTCTCAGCTCGTTCCGCGGCCGCATTATGCTCGGTCGCGGACACAGCCTCCTTCAGGGTCGCCACCTCGTTCGTGGCCCCTGCAGTGCCCATGTTATCCTTGTTATTTCTCTTGCAACCAAAATCCTTTTCTGTAAGGTACAAATTTAATACGGTGTTACTCACCTTATTTGTCCTCGAGCTGCTTCTTGGCAAGGCCGAGCTTGTTCTCGGACCGCTCGAGGCTCTGCTTTAAAGCACCGACCTCCACAGTCAGTGCGGCAGAGGTCAGCAGCGCAGCCTGCAATCCCATATTGACATATTTTTTAGAACTTCTGCGTATATCTTTATAAGATCCTTAGTCCGGCTTTTCTTTTCGAACACCGAACCGAGCATCAGGGGCTAATGTCTATGCGGTATTACATTGCATATTTTAAATTTCTTGCCTCAAAGCCTGTTAGAAGGCTATTGCAGGCTTCGGTCAGCCCGCTCTTGGCGAGCTGAACCTTCTGAATCACCGCACTCATGATAGTGCGGTGTTCTTCCTTGATGGAAGTGCCGTTGAGCGCCTCTAACAAGTTGTCCGGCGCCTCCGGTTGGACGGAGGCCGCCGATGTCACGGTCTTGCCCTTCTTACGAAGGGGCCGCCTGCCGGACTCCGGAACCACTGCTTGCAAAGTCCGGGAGGTTGCCTTGCGGCACCTCCGGAGCCTCCTCCTCCTCCTGATGGGTCCCCTCCTGGGATCCCACCTCGGCGTCGTCAGCGTGACGGGGAGTTGAGGCGGTCGGAAGGGAATCCACATCCGACGGAGCCAAGGTCCCGCTCGATGAAGCGGGAAGATCATCCTCGGCCGGACTACAGGTTGTATGCGGCATTAGAAGGACACTGCGTGGCACAAAGAGAAATTATAAATCATTCAGGAATCCGGATACTTACGATCTCGCCAGGGGCTTGGCCCTTGAGGGCCACTCCTTGTCGCCATCGCCGGCATTGGCGGAGCAGTCTGGAGGAAGGGTCCTTCCCTTCTTGGACCCTTCGGCCTCCCTCGTTGGGGAAGCCTTCCTCTTCTTCTCTCCCCCTCTTGGGGAGAGACCTCTTTCTCCTCCTTGTCTTCGGGGGAGGAGTTCGCCTCGGAGCCATCGGACGATGAGTCCGATACCACCTGGCGCCGGGAACTCCTTCGGGTTCCCGTGGCCTTCTTCTTGGCCTTCTTCTCCGGCACCACGTAAAGGGCCGGAACCAGCTGCCCCGTTAAACGGGTGTCCGCTAGGTCTTCGGGAAGGGGAGCCGGATAGTTAACCTGTCTGGACGTCTTCCGCTAGTCATGTTAAAGGCATTGGGAGTTTAGATCCCGCATAGAGTCAAACTATGAAAGAAATGGGTGTCCCATAAAGGATAACCTAGCTTACCTCGCCGACCGGGCGCTGCATGCTGAATCTGCGATCTTTAGTTGCGGATGCGGGGGCTTCTCCGCCCTTGAACAGCACCCTCCAGGTAGCTTCGTATGTCATGTCGAAGAGCCCGCTCAGGGTCCGGTGCTGTGCCGGATCAAACTCCCACAAATTGAAGGCCCGTTGCTGGCAGGGGAGAATCCGGCGGACGAGCATGACCTGGATCACGTTGACAAGCTTAAGCTTCTTGTTCACCAAGGTCTGGAGACAGGACTGGAGTCCGGTCAGCTCCTCCGAACTACCCCATAGCAAGCCCTTCCCTTTCCAGGAGGTGAGCTGCATGGGGGTACAAGATCTGTACTCGGGGGCTGCCGCCCATTTAGGGTCACGCGGCTCGGTGATGTAGAACCACCCCGATTGCCACCCCTTGACGGATTCCACAAAGGCGCCCTCGAGCCAAGTGACGTTGGGCATTTTGCCCACCATAGCGCCTCCGCACTCCGCTTGGACGCCCTTGACCACCTTCGGCTTGACATTGAAGGTTTTTAGCCACAAGTCGAAGTGGGGCTAGATGCGGAGGAAGGCCTCGCACACGACGATAAAAGCCGAGATATTGAGGATGAAGTTTGGCGCCAGATCGTGGAAGTCCAGGCCGTAGTAGTACATGAGCCCCCGGACGAAGGGGTGAAGTGGGAAGCCCAGTCCACGGAGGAAGTGGGGAAGAAATACGACCCTCTCATGGGGCCTGGGGGTAGGGATGAGCTGCCCCTCGTCGGGCAGCCGGTGCGCGATGTCGCTGGACAGGTATCCAGCGCTGCGCAGCTTCTCGATGTGCCCCTCCGTAATGGAGGAGTCCATCCACTTGCCTCCCGCTCCGGACATGGCTGGAGAAGGTTGAGGCGAGATGTGCGGACTTGGGGGCTGGAGCTCGAGTGCGCGGAGATGGATAAGCAAAGGAGGAAGAAGGCGTAGGTAAAAAGGGCGGATCCTTATCCCCTTATATATGGGCGGACGAAGACTATGCATCCCCCCGGCCTGGTAAAACTCGCTTATCTCCCAAGCGCCGCAATCAATGGCGCGGTTGGGTTACCCACGTCTGTATTGATGGGAATCCCGGAATAAGGGGAACACGATCTCTGCTTCGACAAGACGTGCCAAGGAAACCGCTTCGCTAAACGCGCTGAGGTGGTATGGTAAAGGCTTGGTAGTGGTGTGACGTCACGACCACAAAATACGTCAGCAAATTGAACTTGTGTACATATTATTCTCTCTACAGTGGTATGTGGAATTTATTTTGCAGAGCCGGACACTATCCTGGTGTTCACGATCTTCTATGAATTATTCGGAGGAGGAACCCGCCTTGCAATGCCGAAGACAACATGCACGCCGGACTCATCGTCATTGAAGCCTGGTTCAGGGGCTACTGAGGGAGTCCTAGACTAGGGGGTGTCCGGATAGCCGGACTATCATCATCGGCCGGACTCCAAGACTATGAAGATACAAGATTGAAGACTTCGTCCCATGTCCGGATGGGACTTTCCTAGGCGTGGAAGGCAAGCTTGGCAATACGGATATGTAGATCTCCTACCATTGTAACCGACTCTGTGTAACCCTAGCCCTCTCCGTTGTCTATATAAACCGGAGGGTTTTAGTCCGTAGGATGAACAACCATTACAACAATCATACCATAGGCCAGCTTCTAGGGTTTAGCCTCCTTGATCTCGTGGTAGATCTACTCTTCTACTACCTATATCATCAATATCAATGAAGCAGGAGTAGGCTTTTACCTCCATCGAGAGGGCCCGAACCTGGGTAAAAACATCGTGTCCCTTGTCTCCTGTTACCATCCTCCTAGACGCACAGTTCGGGACCCCTACCCGAGATCCGCCGGTTTTGACACCGACAGGGGGTTTTCTATAGGAGTGAGGAAGAAGGGGAGCTGGGGTTTTCTGTAGGAGTGAGGTGAGGAATTTGGGGGTACGAGTGGAGCGAGCTGACGTGAGGTGGGTGGGAGCGAGGAGAAAGAAGAGCACCCAGGTGTTTTTT
>NC_041393.1:525318112-525318850 GCF_002162155.2 Triticum dicoccoides
AATTTTACTATTTACTAGTGTGGATTGGCTGTTTTGTCTTGGGCCCAGAGAAACAATTACTACTAGTAGAGTGGAGACACTCTATAGCTACCCAGAAAAACAATTACTACTAGTACAGTGGAGACACTCTACCGCTTCTGGCTCCTCCTAGGTCATTGAAACATCTCCCTCTACTGAATGCCGTTATACTTTTGTTCACCGACATGCGGGCCATGCAGCGCGCGGGCCCCAATGCCATCTAGCAAATTAGAAGGTAGTATGTAGGTGGAGAGTCACACCGGTCGTAGCGCGGCAGTAACGAGCCGTCGTATCACAAAACCCCACCTCCACGCAGTCTAAGTTTGACGGACGAAGCAACCATCATTTCATTCTTCGCTGAATCCCCTTCTCCCTCACCGTCTTCAATAAAGGCAACACTCGCATCTGCTACTGTTCTTCTCTCCCAACGAAGGGAAGGTAAGCTGATCCATGATGTTGGTATATTTTCGTTCAGAGAAAAAAAAAGAACTTTTGCAAAGTAGTAACTGATCCTCACTCTCTTTTTTGTTTCATTGTCATTGCGATTGTGTTTTCCTTTCAATGGTCTCCGAGTATTCATCAGTTTCATGATGGACCAAGGAGAACCAGGCAAAGATCTGCCGATATTGGAGCAGACGCGGAGGCTGATCCCCACAAGACAGAGAGCTCCAAGAAGATGGAGGCAACCACCGAGCCGACCCGAGATACGCTCACAGCCAC
>NC_041393.1:525319140-525331296 GCF_002162155.2 Triticum dicoccoides
CTGAGCTGCCCAAGGTGATTTCCTTCTTTGCCGATCTCGATTGTGGTTTTTCATCTAAGTATGTGGTGATTTTTTTTATAAAAGGAAGTATGTGGTGATTAATAATGCAAAATTTTATTAGCTTCGATGCCATGCTATACATAGTGGTTTAAATAACTTGTGTTTCTTATACTGAAAAGTAATTCAGAATTTGTTTCTGTTTCAATTAGAGCCCTGATGCAGACAAGGATTGTGTTGTTGTGCATGTCACTCGCTATGAGGCGGACGACCTGAATATACGGACTGGGAAAACAGAGTTCTTAGGTTGTTGGATCCTGGAAGCCATTTGCGGTTATACCAATGAAGAGTTGTATTCCAGCCTCACTATTGTCAGGCGTGTTGTCCAGGGTGTACTGAAGCACAAGAAGTTCAAAGTTACTCCTTCGTTTGTGAGGCATACTGTTCTTGTCAAGCTTACGCAGGAAGATGACGTGGCATGCCTCCACAAACAAGTTTATCAGTGGCAAGGCCACAAGGTTGTCTTCATGAAGGTTCACAGGATTGAGCTGCTGCGGGACGTCCTCGATGATGTTCATGGCAAGGTCCGTCTTGTGTCCAGCCCAAATTAGATCGAGGCATGAAATAGTTGCCCCAGCTAATGTTTAGTAGTAGTTTGGATTGTGTCTAATTATCCGAACCTTGCCTGTTATAGACCCCTCTGGGGCTAGTACTCTATTTAAATCCGTCTATGGGAACTGCTGGTACTTTTGTGTGCCCATGAATCATGTGAGAACCATCGTAATTGTTGCCGAAATAGATGCGTCCTCACTAGCTTTTTCATGAATATGGCATGGTAAGAAATAAGTTGTCACGGTTTATCATACGAGCAGTGTGTGTTTTGATGAAATAGAGCACTCGTTCAAGAACCGTGCACTGACGTATACATAAGTACTTGTAAACACTATTGGTGCTACCACACTTGTAAACAGTTGTGCAAACACGGCACATTGGCTCAGCTCGCTTCAACACTAGGCTATCGACCAGCTAACAATCAACAATCTGTTGTATGACATATAAGCAACTATGTATCTTGTTACAGTGGTTCATGCAGTTAATTGAGGCCACAATGTAATAAATTCCAAATGTTCAACGCTAGTCCAGCGCTCATGTGGAACACTCACATTAAACTCGTCTTCATAAAAATCTTGAAAATCATAAGCTAAGCAATTTTATACATCTGAATGATTCATAGAACATAACAAACATATACTAGTTCACAGCAAAAGACAAAGTTGTGAGAAGGTTTACAAATCAGGAAAAAACAAGCAAGGCTTCTCTGAGCAAAGGGCCTCCCGGCAGGCTTAAATTTCCTGGAGTTCACTCTGGTTTTTTCTTGTTGCCACCATCTAGGGTTAGGTTCTCTCATTCTAGAATAACCAATTATAATTGTGGTCTCAGCTGGAATGCTAAACTGAACCATGAAGTGTACTGACCAGGTGAAATTCTTGTGCATTCCACTAAATTTAAGCACCGCTATTTTCATAAATAAGCAGACCACAATGCCTCTTGTCCGCGCACCTGTCCAAAAAACCGTTGTGCAGCCGTGCCAGCTAGTCCTCGGTCCATGGGTGAACTAGTAGAAAGAGCATTCCGGACTAGGATGCAGTTGTTTTCGCTCGTCCCTACACTGCAATCAGGAAGTAAAATGTACGAATCAACTTCTTTTAGATTGCGTTGGTCATTCTACCTTAGTTACTACCAGTGTAGGGATACCTTGAAGACGGGAGGTTAGACGACGGCAATGGGGGATAGCCATCTCATTTTGCGCAGTTGTATTAAAACTGAGGTGTGTGCTTTTGATTGCACGGATAGAAACGATACGGAGACAGACATCCCGAAATGATATGGAGACAGACATCCCTGTTTGCGCAAATACAAAATACGGTTATTTAAATAGTGACGGATATTACTACTTTCCCCCGTTTCCTCTTAGAACCAACTCCTAGATTCATGCTACAGCTTTCCCACTTTCTTCCCTGTTTGAACCAACGCTTTGAGTTGACTGTATGAACTAGCTTTACGTCTAATAATAGTAGAAGTCTAAGTGGCTTTGGAATAGCGGACGGAAGTAGAAAAGGATCCACACGAAAGGGGAAGAGCTGGGGCAGTAGAGCAAGGCAGGTTTCGAAGGAATATATACCTGAGGATCGTCGGCATGTGGCAAAGACGGCGTCGGGAGGCCGCATCTTGGCCACAATACCGCAGGGAGGAAGAAGGGGTCGGAGGCCCTCCCGAGCCGGCGCTCTCTCGGAGAGAACGGCACGACCGCCGATCGGGACGCGCGGGCAGCCGTTGGTCTCCTCCCTCGCCGCTGACGACAGCGTGAACGCTCCACCTACACCCCCTGCCCCGGTCGAGGTTGTCCGGCCGGATTTGTGACCAGCCGTGAGCTAAGAGAGAGAGTGTGGCCACCTATGTCTTGCTTAGATCTGGAGAGCATGAGAGAGTGAACGAGAGGAACCCTAGTAAAGCAAGCGCTAAGGCTCCTGCTTTTATATATAGTGGAGTGATTGTTGTACCGGCTTCAAAAAAATGCGCTCCTACGTGTACCCGCGAGTGGGTGTGAGATAACTAGTGCGTGAGTGCACCGCTTCTCTTCGTGAGAGTACAATATATACTATGCCCAAAGAACGTTCGCCGCAAGAGTAATAATATAAGTGTGTGACGTGTGAGCTAAAATAAAATGTGCGCGCCGTCTTTTGTTTTTTAGAAGTTCTGAGGGTAGGGTGTGAAGAGCACATATGTGCATGACGTCTACCTGCATATAGACGATGGGTGCCACGTGCGAGTCTGTGAGAGGACTCGGGAGAGTTGTGACTCGTGAGGGTGCATGTGCGTGAGAGAGGGGGGCACGTAACAATGCAATGCATATGTCCATATATCATTATCCGACAAACGTTCGCCACAAGCCTTTTCCTGACGAACACCGTAAGAACCGTTAGATCGGCATCCGATAGTGTCAGTTTTGCCATGTCATTTAACAGAACAGCCACTCCTCCTACACACAAATCTTCCACGTGAGTGTTAGCAACTGCCATATGCTCCCTCCGTTTCGAAATGCAGTGCATATAGCTTTATTGAAAATTAGAACCTCGCAAACTTTTACCGAGTTTTCATGTACCAAACTGCACATGTAGAATACCCTGTATATATCATTTCATTCATCTTCGAGAGGTAACTATAAAGATGGGTGAGGAGTCTACAATGAAAGACCACCGTATCACCCGCAGCAATTTCAACCATCCTTTAGTGTCGAGGAATATCATAGGAACTCTATATGATATGATTTTTATAGGATTTTTTTCCTTTAGAGCCAATTGGTTCATAGGAATAGATTCATATACTCTACATTTCAAAGGAAATAAACATGATATCATTTCTATAGCTTTAGAGCCACTTGGTTCATATGAATGGATTCCTATACTCCCTTAATTTCAAAGGAAAATAAACATTAGCGTATATTCAATAGAAAAGTTCCTATGATATGAACCAAATTACTTCTCTTTACTAATCCCTCCTCATAGGAATTGAGGTACATGTCATCTCTAGATTCAATAGGAAAGTTCCTATGATGTGAACCAAATGACATCTCTTTTCCAATCCCTACTCATAGGAATTGAGATCCTCCATGTCATTTCTTTCCCTACAACTTCCATGTATACATCTTCTATTCCTAAATAGATAGTACAACCCACTAGTAGCTTTTTTCCAAAACATGCAACTATGGCACAAGAACTATATAGTGTGCCAATAACTTTGAAAGATGGTCGCTGGATGAAGCTAACCCGACAGTGCAGAGATGGGCAAACCGAACACTACTGGCCATTGGATATCATCAACATTCCACCAGATCTGCCACATGTACAATTTAGAAGACTCCATGGTTGAACTTAAGCATAATGCATAAACCTCAAAACACAATCACTTCTCCTTTGTTCTAGAATCTTCTGTATCATAATTGATTATTTTTTTCTAAATGAATTGCCATTATTTTTTTTACTTTATGATTTATAGTGCACGACCCCATGAATCTTAACATTTTTATAAAACTAATTGATTTTGAATTAGATGAACTATAAGAACTAAATGAACATCTACATCATGCATATATGACTCAAAGCTTTACATGCTATAGTGTGTATTTATTCATAATTTGGTTTTGAAATCTCATGCGTTCAATACATGTGTACCTTACTAGTTTTGAGTAGACTAGCAAATTTCACGCGGCCCCGGGTATATCAAAATGCAGGGCCCATGCATCATTGCCTTTCGATAGAACCTATGTCCACAATTTTTTGTACGTGCTATATCTCCACTGGTCCCCGAACCCAAAATGCTGCCTCGTTCCCGTAAAACCAAGCGGCCCACACATATTTAAGGCATCGACTCGAAATCGTTTACTACGACGTGGCCCCGCACACCATAGTACTCCTAGAAACCCTACCGCCGCACTCATCATCGGTTTTCTTCAAGAGGACGAGGGAGAAGCCGATTTGTAGTGGAGGCGCTTTCAGAAAAAGGATCTGTAGTGGAGACCCCTACCCTAGGGTGCCCTAGGTAGCTGCCGCACGCATCATTGTTTTCTCTTTTCTCTATGCTCTTGTGCGCTAGAGTGAAATGATGGTTGCTTCGTCCGTACAGCTTAATGCGGGAAAGGGGGGCTTTGTGATTTGACCCCTCATTGCTCATTTTCTACTACTGTGACGCTACGACCAGGGTGCCTCCAATTCCAACCGCTGCTCCAAACTATAATTTGGTGCATCGCACGTGGAATAAGACGGTGGATGAGACACATGTCTGCCAAAGGGGTCCTGTTAAGTGTGTCGCCATTTCATGTGCGAACTGACCCTTCTTGAGTTGCTACGCCAACACGACAGGAGCAGCCTACCACTTGGTTTTGCTCCTTGGTGAATCCCGACTATGTTGATCTAAAAAGATACATGCTGAACTACCCTCTCCGTCTCAGTTTTTTATTTGTAGGCGTCTCGGTTTATAGGGCCTGCACGTAGTTCTAAGTCATCCATTTGACTAACTAAATATGAGTTACTATGTTACAAAAAGTATATCATTGGATTCTTATTGGTTGATATGTGAAGAAACAAGAAACGAGGTAGAAGTTAATGCACCGCGCCTTAGTATTTTGGGATTATTTGGTTTTCGTAAGATGACTTACTCCCTCCGTCTAGGTGAGTAAGTCATCTTAGGTTGTGCACCGTGACCAAGGAGAAGGGGAAAACGAGAGACATTAATGTTTATTTGCTAATTAATAGCATTGCATGCAATGAACTAACCACTGCATGTCATGTGTGTAGTCTCAAGTCATTAAAAACATGCACACCCCTCATCTCTTATTGGTTAATATGTCAAGAAACAAGAAACGAGGTAGAAATTAATGCACCGCGCCTAAGTGTTTTGGGATTATTTGTTTTTCATAAGATGACTTACACACCTAGACGGAGGGAGTACTCACCTAGACGGAGGGAGTAGTTGTATTTAAAAGTCGAGGCCGGGGCTTTTCCTGCGCGGTAGGCGGGGCAGTTCCGCCTAGTCGGTTCGACATAGACGCGAGAAGAGAAGGGAGTAGGCTGCTGCAAACGTAGGGCTGTGTGATTTGACAGCGAGTTACTGCTGGACAGGTGGGGGCCCGTGATTTGACTTGCCATTATCATTTTAACTGCGGCGCTATGACCGGCGTGAGTCTTCCGATTCCTGACAACCTCCATACAGGTGCCTCTCCCAATGCTCCACCATGTAGTAGTAGAGGCTGGCTCTTGCATGAGAGCCCACTTCTCCACTTTTTCCTTGCCTCTCTTTCCTCCACATATGCAAAAATGCCATGTAAAGCGCACTATTGTACTTACTTGCTCCTACATGTGCTTAAGCTTGCCACATAGGCATAAAGTCTGATGTGGCAAGTTAATCAAGAAGAGAGAGACTAGTTTGGTGACCCAAGGAAGAAACGGTGCTAAGCGCGTGTACCTAGGTGAAAAGACAATTTTGAGTCTATAGCTAATTAAATGAAGCAAACTTAGCAACACCATTTCATTGGAAGAGGTCACTCCTTGGCAAATGCAATAAATACTAGTACTCCCTGTGTCCCATTATATAAGAACGTTTTTGACACTACACTAGTGTTAAAAACGTTCTTATATTATGGGACGGAGGGAGTACGAAGAAAGAGATAGAGAGGAGTAAAAAAATACACTTATAGCCAACCTTATAGCCAACCTTGTTGTAGTATGAGTGACTAAGTGATGACTATGTATGACATGCCAACATCAGATAGCCTAACACACCGTGTTAAATCTCCAAGGGCATGACCGCGCGAGCGACGCGACGGTCGTGGTAGGCGCGACCATGATACGGGCTGCTGGCAGCCCTTGGATCTAAGATCAAACGGTCGCATGCTAAGTTGCTGAAAATTTTAAGAATAAACCTCCAGGATAGGATATTCACCCATAGGTCTAGAATCACGCCATGAAACCGTTCGATCTCAGATCCAAGGGCTCTCGGAAGCCCGTATCATGGGAGAATGGAAAGCCACTACCCTGCCGTTCGCACGCTGGCAGTTCGCTCCTACTCGCCCCTGCACGTCCTTAAATACTACGGCGGTTCGCTCCTAGTCGTCCCGTCCATTCACATTACGGCAGTTCCACTAATCCTAACCCTCCTCCCAAATCCATGGTGTCCCAAATCTCCCCGATCGGTGGTGAGTACAAGGTTAGAACCATCACCGGCGATGAGTTCGACGTCATCTACACCCGTACTTCCGTGATGGTGAAAGGATGCCTTTCTCGCTTCAGACGCATGTTTGAAAACTCACATGATGAGTGGGTCACTGGGCTAGATGTTGAGTACACCACAGTCGTGGGACGAGAGAAGGTTCTAAAGGATGAAGAGAGGAAGAAGCCCACCGTGATCCAGGTTTGCGTACATAACGTTTGCTTGGTCTACCACATATGCCATGCCGACGTTGAGTGCCAGGATTTTAAGAACTTCCTCGAGGACAAAACAGTCAAATTCGTTACTGTAGACTTTAAGAACGACAAAGAAGTCCTGCGTCGTATTGGCCTCATTGTAGGCAACCCCTTCGACCTCCAGAAGAATCGGCTGGTGCCCTCTTGTCAGCCTTCAATGCTGACCCTTGCCGGAGCCATGGTTCATCCTTCGTACGGTAAACTAGAGAAACCTCATTACACGTTTCATCGTCATGCATGGAAGCGGAATGTACTAGATATAGACCACATCCAGTATGATGCAATGGATGGCTACCTTTGCTTCAATATCTACAAGGGTTGGATGAAGAGCAACAGCCAAGTTGGCGGTTCAAGCAAAGAAGTATCGGCCAAGCGGAAGAGGGACAAGGACGAAGTCGAGGACGTGGACGAGGACTCCGAGTAAGGTGGCAGTGTCGTTGCTCATGGTGGTTCTAAACTTCTAATGCAGTGTCTACCAGATTAGTTGCATAGTTTATTTTCAGGTGTGCTTAGTTTAATTTGAGGGGTGTGTTGTGCTAAGCCCCCAGCAGAACTATGTTATGTTTCTTCTTGTTACTTTAACTCTTCAGTATGTACATACTAGTACTAGTATTTCTTTAATAGAATTTAGCACCCCAATTAAGCAGGTACTAGCCTTTTTAATAGTACTCCCTTTATTTTTGTATACAAGGCCACAAACTTGGATTACAGGTACCAATGTAAAATTTAATGCTTTCTTTACAAGTCAACTTTTCTTCTTGTTTACCGAGATCATTAATACTCTGCATGCATGCAAAGAAACTGAGTAGAGGAAGTAGATGACTGTCATTATGACTGCATGCATGCAAGTATTAAACATATTGTTAGTACGAGAAAATATCATTAACTTTGCCTCGATTACTGTTGGTGGCCTTGTATAAATGCAAAATGTATAATCTATAGTGGCCTTGTGTATAAAAATGGAGGGAGTACTATATGCATAATTTGGCGACAAGCGCTCTCTATATGTACCACCTTTTTTTAAATTTCAATTTTTGCTCCATGGCGCAATCCATCGATAGTGGAGTACTACTGTACAAAAGTATACATTTTTTAAAAGGTTAGCGTACTGTTCATCACATATATATATAGCCAGTTAAATTCTCAACCTAGAACGACGTGCATGCCATGTAGTAAACCGATCCGGAGGAAGTAGAGTAGTAAAAATGAGGTGATTTTACCAAGCGATGGGCGGGGGAGCATGGCCTGTCATGTGGTCCCACGTGTCATGATGTACCAAGGCGATGCGCGTGTCCCTCTTGAGGCAGAAGCAATACTAGTACGTGGTTTGAGATGATGTCGAACCGAAGTGTGAAATAATGGTTGCTTCGTCCGTCTGGGAAGGTGCGACATTGTGATTTGATGTCTCATTGCTCATTACTAATACTGGGCCGGTACGAGTGGGGTGCGTCCCCCCTGCTGTTTTGCACTGTTATTTGGTGCTTGCCACGTCGACCCGGTTGCTATATGTCCCACATGTCGGCGACAGGAAGTACAGAATTCATGAAAGGGAGGATCGACGGAGGAGTATACTACAGAATTCATGAAAGGGAGCGACTTAGTTTTGGAAAAATCTGTTTTTACGGAGTACGTACCCACTAGGGTTTATAGGGCTCATCTAAAAAACATTCGTTTTTCTGTTTGATAAGTCTCAATTCTATTATACTAGTAGTAGTACCATTACATGTTGGATTTCGAGTTGCGTTAGATCACCCGACGCAAGCAGTGTCAAGAGGAAACTAACCAAGGCATGTACAAGTTCATGGAAATTTAGTGGTCATTCATGCATTCGTTCTAATTAATGCCTCGGTAAACATAACTTCTTGAGAAAAACGAGCGTACTGTGCAAACTACGAAATTAATTCGACCACTCACCGTCTACCTTGGTTGGAGAGATTTTGAAATTGAGCCATAAACTGGAAAGGAGGAAGTAGTAACTTTTGTCTCGATTACTATTTGTGGCCTTGTATAGATACAAATTGTATTTTTTTATAGTGGCCTTGTATAAGTAAATAGAGGGAGTACTAACCAAAGTACGTAGTAGGGACGAGGAGTAAACGGAGGGAGTAGTTAAATTTTCTCCTCGTGCTACGAGCCACCGCGCGCGTGGGCGTGGGAGCGGGCGTAAAGGCGTACAGTAGTAGTAAGCTTCACCTCATCCTGCGAGCCACCGTGCCCGTGGGCGGGGGAGACGACGTATTAAGCAAGTTTCTCCTCGTTCTGCGAGTTGACGGGACACATCAAAAGTACTCCAGTGTATAGAGCCTTGCCTCTAAGGTAGACCCCACATGGTTTGCCTCTTTTTTTAATTTAACATAACGCGTCAAGTTGCAATTTGTTTGTTCACCCGTGGTAGACGATCCTCCCTCCACCAAGTGGACAACCAGTAGACATGCCAAATTACCACGTGGGCTGCGTTTTTCGTATAGAAATGAGCTCCACCGTGTACCCGCGCGGGTGTGGTTGGGAAAGAGACGGGAGTACGTGCGCCGTGCGTGCACCTCTTCTCTTCGTGCACGTCCCCCACCTGCGTGGGTGTGTGTGAGAGAGATACAAACCTAGACATAATGCGCCGTCCATCCCCATGCCTCCGCCCAGTCCAACCACCAGTCACCACCACAGCACCACGCCCCACTCCTCCTCACCTTATCTCTCATATTTCTCCCTCCATTTTTATATAAAGGGGCCACTATCAAAATTACAATTTGCAGATATACAAGGCCACTAACACTAATCGATGCAATATTAATGGTGTTTGCCTCATGGTACTAGCAAAGGAGGACATTATTTATCCCTTGCATGCATGCAGGAGTTTGTAAAAAAATGCATCTTGATGTTTCGTGCAATGCACGGGCATCTTGCTAGTCCATGAAAACAATACATGGAAAAATTCCACGGCGAATGAGGGATTTGAATCTGTTGGGAGGGGCTGTTTGGATCTTGCCTGGGGTAGCCAAAATATTGGCGACCCTTTTGTCCACCGGTGCCTTTGCCACCGATGAACGAGGAACGGCTCGGGTGCTCATGCTGTCATGCATCCTCCAGCGCGCACGTTGGAGACGAGCTCGCACGAGCTGTGTTTTTTTGTCCCACAACGCCGCACGAGCCGCCCGCAGACCGACCGGCGACCCGCAAATTACACCATCCAACAGTAGCCGCACACATTATGACAGCAACTCAACCAACCGGACGAAATTCACGCAAACACGTAGACAAACTGATATTTCATATAAATAACGACGAAAATCATATAAAATACCAGATTTTCACACAAACATGACGGATTTCATTACATTCAAATGAACTATGCGGTGCTAGTTCTGGACAGCACAGGTATATAACACCTAGCCTAAATGGTCGCCCGCCGATCAATTTGTGTTCCTCATGTCCGGCAGCATGATCACCGGACTGCCGGGAGCCCCGGAGGTATATGCTTCAGTGCAAAGGATGGCTCGCTTCCCCACTGCCCAACTGATATCATTGCCGAAGATGATGGTGGCCGGCACCGGTTCGAGTTCATCACCGGCCACTACTTCGCCATGGCCAGCACCGGCTCGAGTTCATCCTAACATTGACCTCTTCCGTGGAGCCCATGCGGGGTCGACGAAGGTCCTCGCAACAAAAGTATCCGGCAAGACACCTACTGTGTATGCCGGCGTCGCCTCTGCGGTGGCCTTCATGGGACCCAAGCGGCGGCGGCCTCCCATGTTCTACTTCTCCTTGATGATGACGGCGGACGCGCAGGCGCTGGCCACCGACTCGTCGCTCTCAACGCACCCGGCTTCTATCGCTGCTTGCATGGCACGGCCGCCGGCATGGGAGTCTCGACCACAAAAAGGGAGACGCGGTACGAGGTGGCGGCGTGGACGGCAGCAACGACGCTCGTGCGCCGCTCCTCGTCGAGCTGGCCTGGAGCGGCGAGTTGCTGAACCGCATGCCGGCTTGGGGCGGCAACTGGCTCCGTCGGGCGAGGGGAGGGAGGTGGATCAGCGAGCTGCATAGCTCATATCCGGCGGGCTACCCAGCCGGCTTGGATGCGGAATAACTACTCTTTGTAAGCCATTGTAAGAGTGGACAAAATGGTGGAGGAGATAGGGGAGCGGCGGAGGTGTGCGATTCTTGGCTGGCGTTTGTCCTCGTTTAAATAGGAGATTAAATAGACGGCGGAAGGGAGGAGCTCGGCCGGCGTTGCGTTTAACGCCGGCCCGGCCATGAACGGACGTGTGTCCAGAGTGGGTTTCTCGGCTTCCACACTGGAGGGTTTCATGGAGGCGTTTGAATGCGGCACGGAGGTGTGTTCACTCGGGCGTGCCGCGAGTGGCGCCCTCGACTCTGACCTAGGACACCGCGATGTTCTTCCACTGATGTGTGGGCTCTTTGGGTGCATGGCCTGCATGTCAGTGACCCAACGCAGGCAGCGCACAACAGAGGAACCTTTGGTGGGCCAGGGCGGTCAGAAGCGGGCATTTCATAAACCGATGATTGTTCATTGAGTGTGATGTCATCTTTTTCATGTAGTTAAGCCTACTATGTTGATAGCCCGTTCGATACGTTGTGATTCATAAAGATCGATGCAAACATCAATGTTCTGCTTATCACAGATAAGATTGATTAATACCCGTAACAATCCATGTCCTTAACAAAGGGTGCATGCACGTATAGGTTGAGCGTGTGTCTTGCGTTGTGTGCTGTGTGCATGCAGGCGTGCGAGTGTTGGGTGCGTGCAAGGGTGCGTTTCAGTGTTGCATGCATGGGTGCGTACGTGCGTGTGTTCGTGAGTGCATGTGTACGTGTCAGTGTTGCACGCCAGCATGCGTGCGTGTGTATGTTATGTGTACGTGTTAGTGTTGCAAGCCTACATGCGTGTGTGTCTTGCGTGCGTGCATGTGTACGTGCGGGGTGAGGCTACATGTTAGTCGACTGACTTTTTCATCTCTGGTCATTAGATTTTCCACCCGTTGGATACGAAATCAAGGGCCTCCAGTTTATCATCAAACTCCACCCCTTGAGCCGCCAGCCACCACCGGCCAAACCGCCCGCCCCCGCCGCCCATGGCCGGCCCGCCCTCCCCGAAACCACTCCCCACCGCCGGTCCGCCGCC
>NC_041393.1:525331590-525343954 GCF_002162155.2 Triticum dicoccoides
CGAGCTTTTTCTCCGGGGATCCCCACCCCACCGCCCAATGAACGCCCCCCAACCGCCGGTGATTTCCAACCAAAGGTCTCACGACTTCGAATACCCACCGACCACTAGTTTATTACCATTTCTGTCCTTCATATACGCGCTGACGGGTGGGCCCTATGGTAATGTGCGCTGCTGAATGTGGACCGTTTGACTGGTCAATTGATTGCGTTTAGCTGTATGGTGAGCCAGTGACCGTATGATCACCCTAAAATGTACTCCTATTTTATTAACACAGTACAGACTCAAACTACCATTTCTTTCTTTCATATACGGGCTGACAGGTGGGCCCCATGGTTACGCGCCATGATGGTGCAACACTAGTTGTGCCATTTGACTGGTCAATTGGTTGTGTCATCAACAAAATACGAAGATATACGGGTGAGCCAGTGATAGTATAATCATGACATGTATTTTTTTAACATGGTACAGACGCAAGGGCTCATATATATGCGCAAGCACTCACCGCTATAAGCGCACACACGCGAACCCTACCCCTATGAGCACCTTCGAGAGAGTGGGCCAGCATATATGATCTTGAGATTTTATGAAGTCACCATAGGTGCCTCGTAGTCGAGTGGAACATCTCCTCCCACTGAACGTACATCGCCAGAAAATACTGAAATTAACACAAGATAAATGCGAGCACCGGGACTTTAACCTTGGTGGGCTCGAGAAACCACTGTCCTCTAATCATCCAACCACATTTTGGTTAGTATGACAAAATGTATGTGGTGACCATGATGAGCTTATTTTGAAGTCCAGTGACCATATCATGCTTTCGCTTCAAATACAATGACCGTAAGTGTCGTCAACAAAACACGGAGCACGCATCAAATGCAAAGTCCGTCAGTGTCATCAACAAAATATGGAGACGTATCGGGAGCTAGATACCGTTGTACTATTGTATATGCTTATTTTCTTAGTGGCCGATTGCGTGTGTGGTGTGGTGGGCACATCATTTCTAGTTGTGGTGGGTCAACATGAAGACTCATGGGTCGGCTCCATCCTGCGCCACATATAGGTTCGACCGAGACGTGTTATACGGAGACCCATGTGGAGGACTCGGCGTACAACACGAATCTACCAGAGTCGCAGAGGACTCTATCCCCACTGGTGATAAGCCGACTATATACGATTTGTAACCCTAGGCCCTTAGTATGTTATACAAGCTTGGGGGCTAGTTCGTTGATAGTATACACACACGCACAATGTCTGGTATTCACGTGTACTTTGTAGACACCCCTATCACTAATATACAGTACCAGGAGTAGGCTCTTTCTTCAACTGCAAGGGTCCGATCCGAACTAGGGTAAAACTTTGCCTCGTATTACCATCCAGCCTAACAGCCAGGGATATCCTACCGAATGATATGATGAAATCATATCTGCCAACTACTATTAGAGAGGTGTGTCGGGGGGGCAATGTGTGCGAGAGAGGCCTAAAGATAATGTGCGTGCGGGAGACACGTAGGCACATATATGTGCGTATAGAGGGCTAGTAGAGACCGTGCGTGTGTATATATGCATGTGAGAGAAATAGTGTTTTCTAACTGAGATTAGTGAAAAGAGTGGTACAGAGAGAGAGAGAGAGAGAGCATGTGTGTGAGACATCCCGACACCCTGAGAGAGATTGTGAGCATGTGTGAAAGAGAAATGCCGATGCATATAAAGTGTGTGCACTTATGCGTTAGATAGAGAGATATATAACACGTTTGTGAGAACGGGGCGAGGCATAGTGCATCTATGTGTAAAAGGCGGTTCTACGCATTAAATTAAAATATAAATGGCATTATTATTTTTGGATGAGATCGTGAATTTTGCAAAATTGCGTATGGACGAAAATCGGTCTATCAGACACCCATACTCTATTGAATTCTAGCATGTGCATGTGTTTATTTCATATTATCCATCCATAGAGTGAGAGCGGTTTGAAATACAGGCAATGGATGCTTTTGCAATTCATATATAAACATTAATTAGTGCACTCCATGTTGTTAGTGTGAAGCACTTTATACATTTGTCACTTGCATGGATACATTCCAAATTGCTAGCTACGAAATAAAATACATGTCGAATTCAACATAAAGGGGGTTTCGAAGATTCGAATTCATAGGAAGTGCATTCATCTATTTGAACCCGAGATAATGGCATTTGTAAATCAGATGTAAAAGGGGGCATCAATCTTTGTTGTGAGTTTGAACATGCTATATATATTCATACGCATATCTAACTTTTTTTGCAACCAAGGAGATTATACCTAGAACCATGCATGAACTGAGGTAAGTTGCATATTTTTTAACATATACTCATGTACAATGTATATTAAAATGTACCCCCTCCATTCCAAAATAATCGTAGCTTTAGGATTTTCAAGAGTAAAGATTTGTGAAGTTTGACAAATCCTGAAAGTTCAATTCAAGAGAACCGAAAACGTTAATACTTCTGCTCCCAAATATTGAACGAAGCGCCAATTAGGTCTGTAGTCACCCGAAACCGCGCGAGACTAATGTTTTGGTGGTAGGAAATTACTGTCCTGACTCTGGCCCGTGTAGCCTATCGGCCCAATGTCCAAAGGTCTAAACCGGGGTAGGTTTGTAACTTCACCAAGACGCCAGTCTCAACCGCCTCCGAGAAGCATTCATACGCCGTGGGCGCCTAAACACCCATGCGCTCGACCGAAATCTATCCCGCCCACATTTGGGATACCTGTAATGACTGTCCTACCCCAACCCACAATATGTCTGAAATTTTAGATGGGGGCAAAGTTTGTAACTTTCCCCAAATTTCAAACAAGCGCGTCTCAAACCGAAACATTGTTCCCCCTTAGTTCCTCGCCTCCCTCCATTTCCCCATTCATACTCCATGGGCGCAAAAACGCCCTCTCCACCAGCCGCGAAACCCCAGCCTCCTCTGTCCTCCACCCCATAGCGGCCAATCCACCGCCGCCCTCCTCCATCACGCTGGAGCCGATACCCCGACGTCGTCGTCCAACGCAACCGCAACCGCAACACCCTAAAGGACTTAGCAGCTAAAGCCAAGGCAGAGCTGCCTCCACGACACCGACGCTGACGTGCACCGTACCAGAACCGCTCTGACCACACCGTCCTGCGCCTCACTGCTGAGGCTCCACTGTCGCAACCGTCCACCGCACCGGAGCTGTTCCCGATGCGCCGTCGTTCGCCGCCTCGGATCTGCTTCCCCGCCGCCGATAGACGGCCACCGCACCACACTCAACAACTTGGCCATGGGTTCGTCAAAGGTTGCATCGTCCTCCACAACTTTTGGTTTCCGGAGAACAACAAGATCGGCGAAAAAACAGAAGGAGGACACAGCACTGGCAGCAGAAAGAGGTACTCCTCTTCCCTTATTCATGCAAATCTTACGTCTCCGCTCACAGCGTATTCATCCCACGAAAGAAACTAGTTGAGCGCTTCTTACTGCATCTTCTTCGTGATACTAAATGCACAAGGTTTCCTCCCTTTTACTATTTCACCTTTGCTAGAGGTCAGTAGCCCGCCTGGATTTCAATTCAGGGTCAGTCGAACCACAATTAAAAGAAGCTGCACCCACTTAGGCGCGCGGAGCACCTAGTCCGCCTGTTCCCCGGGGAAGCGGTGCATCGGTGTCTATCATAGGGGTGTGGGGCGCCGGAGCTGCTTGCGCCCGATCTGGAGGTCGGCGGGGCTTGAATGGATGGCCGGGGGGGCGGTGCCAAGCACGGCGGTGCGGTGAGGTCGACGGGAGGGCGCAGGCAGGGGAGGAATACTGGGCCTGTGGTCGCTGGCGTTTCGAGGAAGATCGTCAACACTGACTGGCTGGAGGTAGATGAAGGCGATCTGCCCATTCTTTGTACATCGGACGGTGCAGAAAAAATGGACTGACCTATTTGCTTTCAGTCGACTGTTATTTTCATAGAATCCTGTAGTAATTGAGTGTGCCATGCATGTTGTAGAGCTATCATATGTCTCCCGTCATTTATTTCTCACCAACCTGCTATCTGCTACCTTTACACTGTACTAATTTTGCACACACTTCACCCATACTCACACTATTGTTTTTTTATGCATGGGTATTTCAGACTCTGACGCAGTGTTGATGAATGCAGAAAAGAAAAGACAAAAGTCACTCCAATGTAATTCGAAGATAAGCAGTAAGTGTTTCAGCGCTCTAATGGGTGCAGTGTCAGCAGTTGGAGACAGCAAACGTACCTCTGCAGTTGATGATCTCAATTGCCACACACAACCATCCCAGGTGCTTGCTTTAACTTCACGCTGTCAAATGTGGTTGCATGTTGTATATGGTGTCTAGCTTGTATTGCTTCCAATTTGGTTAAAAATTGCATCTGCTTACTTAACACATTATACCTTTGATATGACATGCCTTCCTGTTTTTGATACATACTACATATGTCTATTAACCATGTTCGTACATCATACTAATGCTCTTTTGTATCCCTCGTCAATCACTTATGATGAGATAGTCACCCGGGTGGGTTACTGTGAGACGCCCTACTCGTTTAAAGAGCGCAGTGTCATCCTCCCCACATGATTCTCAAGAAACAGCAAGGCTAAATGAAGATAGTCAACGTAGCTCTCTAGTTGATCACCGCAATTCCCCCACACCACCATCGCAGGTGCTTGCTCTTACTTGGCAGTGTGATATGTGGTTGCATGTTGCATATGGTGTCTACCTTGTAATGCTTCTAATTAGGGTAAATTGCATCTGCTTAGTTAACACATTATACCTGTGAATATGACATGCCTTCCTGTTTTTGGTACATACTACGTCTTTCTATTAACCATGTTCTTACATCAAACTACTTCTCTTGTGTCTCCCTCATCAGTGCTCCTAATTTGTTAAATTGCATCTCCTTAGCTTACACATTATACATGTGAATATGACACGCCTTCCTGTTTTTGGTACATACTACATCTGCCTATCACACCATGTTCTTACATCAAACTATTGTTCTTGTGTATCCTGCGTCTATCGCTTATGATGAGACAGTCACGCGCGTGGGTTAATATGAGACACAATACTCTTATAAAGAATGTAATTTCATCCTGTCCAAATGATTCTCAAGAAACAGCAAGCCTAAATGAAGATATTGAACTTTGCTCTATACCTGAAGACAACACTTCCCCTACACCACCATCACAGGTGCTTGCTCCAACTTTGCAGTGTGATATGTGGTTGCATGTTGCATACGGTGTCTAGCTTGTAATGCTTCTAATTGGGATAAATTGCATCTGCTTAGTTTACACACTATACATGTGAATATGACATGCCTTCCTATTTTTGGTACACACTACATCTATGTGTTAACCTTGTTCTTACATGAAACTACCTCTCTTCTGTATCCTGCATCAATCACTTACGATGAGTCACCTTTATTCGTTGCGTATTGCATATTATTTCTAGCATGTTGCCATGTATTGCTTCTAATTTGGTCAAATACATTTGTTAGGGCACCCTTTTAATTTGGCAGAGTAATATTGGTTTCATCTTTCATATGGTTTCTAGCTTGCATCGATTCTAACAAGTTCAAGCACCTTGTGCTTAGTTTACACTTTATACATCATACATGTCAATATGTCACGCCGTCCTGTTTTTCATACATATTCCATCCTCCTATCATGTGGCTGCCTTACATGAAAGTAGTGTCATCAGTATCATGCATCAATAAGTTATGAAGAGCAAATTTTATTCCTTTTTCTTGTGGGTTTGACTTGATAAGGCAAAATCAAGAAAGAGGAAGGAAATGAGTAAGGAAGGCGATGAAGGTGGTCCTTTGCAGCAAAGTAAACAGAGCATCTGTATCGATTCTCCTTGTACTGATAGTGCATTACATGGTCCAAGTCTCCGCTCCCCTACTCCACCATCCAAGGTGCTTGCTCTAACTTGGCAGTGTGATATCTGGTTGCATGTTGCATATGGTTTCTAGATCGTATTGCTCCTAATTATTGTAAACTGCATCTGCTTAGCTTACACATGATACATGTGAATATGACACACTTTCCTGTTTTTGGTACATACTATATCTGTCTATCACACCATGTTCTTACATGAAACTACTATTCTTGTGTATCATGCATCAGTCACTTATGATGGGACACCTTTAAGTTGGCAGTGTGATATTGGGTTGCGTCTTGAATATGATTTCTAGCATGTATTGCTTCTAGTTTGATGAACGCCACCTATGACGAGACAGTTTTAACTTGGCAGAGTGATATTGATTGCAGCTTCCATATGGTGTCTTGCAGTGTTTCTAATTTGTTGAGGTGCCTTCTGCTTAGTTACCACATCATAGGTGTGAATATGTCACGCCGTCCATTTTTTCGTACATATTCCATCCTTGTATCATGACTTTGCCTTTCATCAGAGTAGTGTTCGTCAGTATCATGCATGAATGAGTTCTGAAGAGTGAATGATATTCCTTTTTCTTGTCGGTATGACCTCACAATGCAAAATCAATAAAGCTGAAGGAAATTGGCAAGGCATTGAATGATGGTGGTCCTTCCGAGCAACTGAAACGGAGGTTCTCTACAGATTCTACTCCGCCATCCTCCAACAAAATTCGCAAGACAACGCAAGGCTAGACAATCAACGTAGCTGTGTAGATGATGAGCACATCTCCCCTACTCAACCATCAAAGGTGCTTGCTCTAACTTGGCACTATTATATGTGGTTGCATGTTGCGTATGATGTCTAGCTTGTATTGCTTCTAACTTTGTTGAATTGCATCTGCTTACTTTACACATAATGCCTGTGAATATGACATGTGTTCCTGTTTCTACATCAGACTACTATTCTTGCATATCCTGCATCAGTCACTTATGATAAGGCACCTTTAAGTCGCCACTGCGATATTGGTTGTGTCTTGCATATGATTTCTAGCATATACTGCTTCTAATTTGTTGAAACACCATACAGTTTGAACTTGGCAGAGTGATATTGGTTGCATCTTTCATATGGTGTCTAGCTTGCAGTGCTTCTAATTTGTTGAAATGCCTTCTGCTTAGTTACCACATCATAGGTGTGAATATGTCACACCGTCCTGTTTTTCATACATATTCCATCCTCGCATCATGTGTTTGCCTTTCATCCGAGTAGTGTTCGTCAGTATCATGCATGAATGAGTTCTGAAGAGAGAATTTTATTCCTTTTTCTTATCGGTTTGACTTCACAAATGCAAAATCATTACAGTTGAAGGAAATTAGTCCGGCAGTGGATGATGGTGGTCCTTCGGAGCAACTCAAATAGGGGGTCTCTACAGATTCTACTCCGCCATCCTCCCAACAAGATTCGCAAGACAACACAAGGCTGGACAGTCAACGTAGATGTGTAGATGATGAGCACATCTCCCCTACTCCACCATCACAGGTGCTTGCTCTAACTTGACACTATTATATGTGGTTGCATGTTGCGTATGATGTCTAGCTTGTATTGCTTCTAACTTGAATTGCATCTGCTTACTTTACACATAATGCCTGTGAATATGACACGTGTTCCTGTTTCTAGAACATATGTGTACATGATGAGCACATCTCCCCTACTCCACCATCACAGGTGCTTGCTCTTACTTGGAACTGTTATACGTGGTTGCGTTTTCCGTATGATGTCTAGTTTGTATTGCTTCTGATTATGTATAATTGCATCTGCGTAGCTTACAACTTATACCTGCAATGATCACTTACACATAAGACACATTTAACTTGGGACAGTGATGTAGGTTGCATTTTGCATTGTCTTCTAGCTTGTACTGCTTCTAATTTCTTGAAATTGCACTTACGACGAGACACTTTTTACCTGATAGAGTGATATTGGTTGCATGTTCATATGGTGCCTAGCTTTCATTTCTTCTAATTTTGTTGAAATGCCTTCCGCTTACTATTTTTTCATACATATTCCATCCTCCTATCGTAACTGTGAATATGAAACGCTGTCTTTTTTTGTATATATTCCATCCTCCTATCTTGTGCTTGCCTTACATCAAAGTAGTTTTCGTCTGTATCATGCATCAACCAGTTATGCAGAGCTAATTTTATTCATCTTCTTGTGGTTTTGACTTCATAAGGCAATATCAGAAAATAGGAAGGAAAAGAGTAAGTTAGGGGATGTTGGTCGTACTCCACACCGACGCAAACAGAGACTCTCTAGATTTGCCACTTCTACTACTAATGAAGTTGAAGTCCCAAGTCTACATGATGAGTTCATCTCCCACACTCCACCATCGCAGGTGCTTGCTCTAAGTTGATAGTGTGATAATTGGTTTCATGTTGCATATGTTGTCTAGCCTGTATTTCTTCTATTTTGATTAAATTGCACCTGCTGAGTTTATACGTTATACATGTGCATATGACATGGCTTTCTATGTCTAGAATACACTCCATCTATCTAACATACCATGTTCTTACATCAAAGTACTACTGTTGTGTATCCCGCATCAGTCACTCATGATTGGATGCTTTTAACATGGCAGTTTGATAGTGGTTGCATCTTCAACTGATTTCTATGTTGTACTGCTTCTAATTTTTCGAATTGCCACTTATGACAAGACACTTTTAACTTGGCAGAGTAATGTTGGTTGCATCTTTCATATGGTGTCTAGCTTGCATTACTTCTATTTTCTTGAAAATCCTTCTGCTTAGTTTGCACATCGTAGCTGTGAATATGTCATGCCGTCCTGTTTTTCTTACATATTCCATCCTCATACGGTTGTCTTACATCAAAGTATTGCTTGTCTGTATCATGCATCAATGAGTTCTGAAGAGTGATTTTATTCTTTTGTGTTGTGGGTACAGCTTGACATGGCAAAGTCAAAAAAGAGCGAGGAAAATAATATAGTAGGGAGTGTTGTTACTCGTCGGGTGTAACGGAAAAGGTTCTGCCGTGGAGACTCTGCTGGTACTTATAGTGCAGTAGAAGGTCCAAGTCCACCGGCTAAATCTACAAACACAGTATCACCTGCTCCACCAGCTGCAGCATCCGCTTCAACTATACCAGCATCTCAACCAGTTACTCGTTCGTTTGCTCCAGAACTGGCAAGTTCCCAAGCTGCCTTCACACCTAACACTACTTCCGAAGCACTGCTGACACAACAGGACTTGGCAAGATCAGATGAACCTCATGAGCATCAACACCAAGACGGTACCTGACCGAGTCAAGTTGCAGTTGCATGGTCCTTTATATGTACTCTCACAGTTTGATGTACACTAACACTTTCCATATTCGTTGTTGAACTAGCACCACAGCGCAAGCGGAAACAGACATCAGGGATAATGCTTGACAGATTAACAAAATCTAAAGGACGAAGAATGGAGATCCATTTTGAGGCAGGTTTAAAAAGGCCATGTGATGCTACAGAGTCAGCCAAGTTAGTATCAGAGGCAGCCGTTGCCGTTAGGTGTCATGCGCGTATCCTCCCAACGTGGATCCAGCACAGGAATGAGAAAGAAAATACCCAGTTTAACACCTTCCTTGACCATTTATCCGTAAGTAATGTTATTCATCGCAATTAGTAATATTTTCTTGCTCTGTCCCATACTTTCTAGCTTCCTCCTAATATGACTCACATTCTTTTTTCAACAGATGAGGTTCAAATTGGATCCAAAAGATGATGCAACTAAACAAGCATGCACTCATGTTTTTCAGTCTGCTCTGCGACAGTATCGGTACCACCTTTGCAAATCTCACTTTGAAGGCAAGGCTAACTGTCGGTGTCAAAACCGGCGGATCTCAGGTAGGGGGTCCCGAACTGTGCGTCTAGGTGGATGGTAACAGGAGACAAGGGACACGATGTTTTTACCCAGGTTCGGGCCCTCTCGATGGAGGTAAAACCCTACTCCTGCTTGATTGATATTGATGATATGGGTAGTACAAGAGTAGATCTACCACGAGATCAAGGAGGCTAAACCCTAGAAGCTAGCCTATGGTATGATTGTTCTTCGTCCTATGGACTAAAACCCTCCGGTTTATATAGACACCGGAGAGGGCTAGGGTTACACAGAGTCGGTTACAATGGTAGGAGATCTACATATCCGTATTGCCAAGCTTGCCTTCCACGCCAAGGAAAGTCCCATCTGGACGCGGGACGAAGTCTTCAATCTTGTGTCTTCATAGTCTTGGAGTCCGGTCGATGATGATAGTTCGGCTATCCGGACACCCCCTAGTCCAGGACTCCCTCAGTAGCCCCTGAACCAGGCTTCAATGATGACGAGTCCGGTGTGCATATTGTCTTCGGCATTGCAAGGCGGGTTCCTCCTCCGAATAGTCCATAGAAGATTGTGAACACCAGGATAGTGTCCGGCTCTGTAAAATAAATTCCACATACCATCATAGAGAGAATATGTAGCGACCCGAGCTCAGATGGTCAAGTCTCTGTGCTCAGGTGTCATCCCTGCATCAGTAATGCTGACACCACACAGTACTTCGAAGGATTTATAACAGAGTAGCAATCACACACTTATTACATCGAATGTCTCAAAAGAGAACTTATTACAATAATATGGCTTAAGGCCATCTAAAGCGATAACAGCGGAAGGCTTGGAAGATAAAGTCAGTCCATCAACTCCAACGGCATAGCTGAGTTGCACGGCAACGACCTATGAACCTTACTCCTCGTCTGAAAAGTCTGCAACATAATACGTTGCAGCCCGAGAACGGGTCAGCACATGGAATATGCTGGCAATGTAACACAAAAGAGCAATAACAGAATAATGCTACCACTACATGCATATTTGGCTGGTGGAAAGCTCTATGGTTACAGTTTTGCGAAAAGCCAATTTTTTCCTACTACAAAGGAATCAATTTTAATTTAACTATCATGGTAGTTGAAACATCATTTGAGAAGGTAACCCCAACTCAATGATCCCAATTAAAAGTAATTAACAACCCATCAATATTAATGTTAAGAGTGTTGAGATACATGCGAATACTCAAGTACTAGATACTCAGAATTGTCCATGACCGGGGACACGGCTAACCATGATTAGATTGTACACTCTGCAGAGGTTTGCGCACTTTTCCCTGCAAGACTCGATCGCCTCCGTTGATTCTCGCATTGCATGGTGTTTGAGAGACGGATGACCGAGACACAGTCTTTCAGAAGCATTAACTCTCTGCTGATCCACCTCTTCAAGAGCTTCACGCAACTTACTCAAACTATGCTAGAGCCCATAATAGCTTGCGACTGCACACAGAAGT
Source organism: Triticum dicoccoides (assembly GCF_002162155.2). Lineage (NCBI taxonomy): Eukaryota > Viridiplantae > Streptophyta > Magnoliopsida > Poales > Poaceae > Triticum > Triticum dicoccoides. Next base: position 525,342,834 of record NC_041393.1, read on the forward strand.
TTCTAGCATGAATAGACTCAGTTCCCTTTGAGCCTGGGTGGCGGTCCATAGGAGAATCACACGGTAACCCCGGGATTTCCAAAAATAAAACAGGCAATCACTGGTAACCCCAGGTGCCTCAATCCACCCAGATGTGTATTAAAGTTGCCACCTTAAGTAAACCATTAATTATCAATCTCACATCTGTCATGGATATCACTCAAACCCAATCCACGTCTACGAGCATAGCATGGCAATGTAAGCATAACGTAGAAGTAACTCCCAAGGGTTTGATAATAAACAGGGTAATAAGTTCTACCTCATCAACTACTTCCCAATACCCACATGTTAAAGGCATCCTAATCATGCAATGTTTAGGGATTGAAACTAATGCATAAAAACTGGGTATGAAAAGAGTATGATCAATGTGTTACTTGCCTTGCTGACGATCCGGGTATCCTAGAGACTCGTAGTAACACGCTTCGCACTCCGGGAATTCTATCGCAAGCAAACAATAACATACATAAGCAACAAACAAAGATGCACAAGTAGAACTCCAAATAAAAGAGTTTGACCGGAGAGTTCAACTAAAGAACTCCGGTTTGCAAGAAGAATCAAATCAAACAAAGCAACGAAACTCAAACGGCAAAAGAAACAACTTCGTTTTGCTATTCTGGATATAGGTCAAATTTTACAGAAGAAAACTCTTGTTTGAGTTGATTATTCGGAAAGAGGGTTTCGAGATGAAACTCCAGGCGCTTGAATCGCCTGATTCCGATAAACGAGCGAAAAGATAAACAGGTTTGAAAATCGGATCAGAAATCGCGATCAGAATAATCGCGGAATAAATCCGATAAAAAGTAAAACGACGAACTGTTAAACGGACGAACGTTCGTTAACAGAAACTAAACAGTGAACATGTTCGTTAGAACGAACGGACGAACGGACGTTCGCTAAGTAAATAAACCGGGAAAAAAATAAAATAAACCGATCTAAGAAAAAACGATCTAGGGTTTTTCAAAAAAAACCGAAGGGTTTATTTAAAAAAAAAGGCGGCGGGGTCGGGTACCTCCGGCGAGGCTCGTCCGGCAGGGCGGCGGCTCCGGCGGGGCTTGGCGACGGGCGGCGGGGCTGCGGGGTGG
>NC_041393.1:525344395-525353320 GCF_002162155.2 Triticum dicoccoides
CTTTTAAAGGGGCGGGGCGGGGCGGCTTGCTTGGGCGAGGGGGCGCCCGGGGTGGAGTCCGGCTCGGACCCGCCCTCGGCGTCCGTGCCGCGCACGGCGCGCGCGTGGGGAAGGCGGCGGCGGCTGGCTGGGCCGGCCTGCTCGGCTGGGCCTTCGGCCCAGTCGGGCGCGAGGTTAATTTATTTATTTATTTATTGAAACATTCCGCCGAAAGAAAAATTCCTAGAAAAATAAATAAAATTCTAAAAATTCCAAAACAAGTTTTCTTCGTCTAAATAAAATATTTAGAACAAGATGAACTTTTCTTGGTCCCTAAAATGCAATTTTAAAACATGCAACATGTTTCTAGGGCAAATAAAATCCCGAATAAATTCAAATAAAATCCCAAAAATGATTTTAACATTTTTCCTCCGATATTTCAATTATTTTGGAGAAGTCATATTATCTCCCCTCATTTATTATTTTAAAATGAAATATTTTTCGAAGAGAAAATAATTAAAATCAAATCCTCATCTTCACTATTTGATAAAAATTTCAAATATGAAAATTAGAAAATCCCCAACTCTCTCCGAAGGTCCTTGAGTTGCTTAGGATTTCGAGGATTGCAAACGAAAAAGAAATAAAATATGATATGCATGTATGACCTATGTATAACATGCCAAATTGGAAATTTGGGATGTTACAAACCTACCCCCCTTAAGATGAATCTCGCCCTCGAGATTCGGGTTGGCTAGAAAATAGGTGCGGATGGTCTCTGCGAATATCCTCCTCTCGCTCCCAGGTGGCTTCCTCCTCGGTATGATGACTCCACTGAACTTTGCAAAACTTGATCACCTTGTTGCGAGTGACTCGGCTATCAAACTCAAGAATCTTTACTGGATTCTCCTCATAAGTCAGATTATTATCCAGCTAAATCGCCTCCAATGGTACTGTATCATTCAATGGTATGTCGGCCATCTCAGCATGGCACTTCTTTAGGTGTGATACGTGGAATACATCGTGAACTCCTGACAATCCTTCAGGTAACTCCAGCTTGTAGGCAACTTCTCCCATCCATTCGAAAATACGATACGGTCCCACAAATCTCGGGGCTAACTTTCCCTTGACTCCAAAACGTTTTACTCCCCTCAAGGGTGATACTCTTAGATAGGCTCTGTCTCCAACTTCATAAGTTACTTCCTTGCGTTTTGAATCTGCGTAACTCTTCTGTCTGGACTGAGCAATCTTTAGTCTGCCTCTGATCAGTTTAACCTTCTCCTCTGATTCCTTGATCAAACCTAGTCCAAACAACTGACGGTCTCCTACCTCGTCCCACATCAATGGTGTTCTACATCTGCGCCCATACAGAGCTTCAAATGGTGCCATCTTCAAACTGGCCTGGGTACTGTTGTTGTGAGAAAACTCTGCATACGGCAAATTGTCATCCCAACTAGATCCATAATCTAGCACACAAGCTCTCAACATATCCTCCAAAATCTGTTGACTCTCTCTGTCTGCCCATCGGTCTGCGGGTGAAAAGCTGTACTAAACTCCAATCGTGTTCCCAAAGTCTGGTGTAACTGATGCCAAAACTTTGAAGTAAACTGGTTCCTCTATCTGATACGATGCTCCTCGGAACTCCATGTAAACATACGATCCTGGTCATATATATCTTGGCCAACTTCGCACTTGTATACGTTGTTTTCACCGGGATGAAATGAGCTACCTTTGTCAATCGATCCACAACTACCCAATATAGAATCATATCCTGCCTTGGTTCAGGGTAATCCGGTAATAAAGTCCATACCAAGTTTGTCCCACTTCCATTCGGGTATTGGCATAGGCTGTAACAGTCCTGCTGGCTTCTGATGTTCTGCCTTCACTCTCTGACATACATCACATATGGCTACATACTCGGCAATATCCTTCTTCATTCCAGTCCACCAGAAATGTTCCTTCAAGTCCAAATACATCTTGGTGTTTCCGGGGTGAATCGAGTATGGTGAGTCATGGGCCTCCTGAAGTATCAACTTCCTGATCTCTGAATTGTTGGGCACATAAATTCGGTCCTCAAACCACAAGGTATCATGCTCATCCTCGCGAAAACCTTTGGCTTTTCGTTCACCCATCCTCTCTCTTATCTCAGCAATCTCTTTGTCTTCCTTCTGAGCTTCTCGAATCTTTTCCAACAGTGTCGACTGAACTTCCATTGTTGCAAGAAAACCTCTTGGAACAATCTCCAATTGTAGTTCCATGATCTCTGCAGCTAACTCCTTTGGCATTCATTGTTCACAAGAACATTAGCATAACTCTTCCGGCTCAAAGCATCTGCTACGACATTGGCTTTTCCTGGATGGTAGTGTAGCTTCATGTCGTAATCCTTTATAAGTTCCAACCATCTCCTCTGCCTGAGGTTCAACTCCTTCTGTGTGAAAATGTACTTCAAGCTCTTATGATCCGTGTACACATCACAAGGTTTCCGATAAGATAATGTCTCCAGGTCTTTAATGCATGCACTACGGCTGCTAACTCCAAATCATGCGTGGCATAGTTCAACTCGTGTGGCTTCAGTTGTCGTGAGGCATACGATACAACCTTTCCTTCCTGCATAAGCACACATCCAAGTCCCAAGCGAGAGGCGTCACAATACACTTGAAACTCCTTATGTATATCTGGCAAGGTCAGCACTGGGGCTGTAGTCAATCGCTCCTTCAGCTCTTGAAAACTTGTCTCGCACTCCTCTGTCCATTTGAACTTAGTATCCTTCTTTAACAATTCAGTCATTGGTTTAGCAATCTTGGAAAAATTCTCAATGAATCTCCGATAATATCCTGCCAGTCCAAGAAAACTGCGGATCTCGCCAACTGAAGTGGGTGCCAACCATTCAGTGACCGACTGAACCTTACTGGGATCCACTGCTATACCCTCTCCGGATATAACATGCCCAAGAAATCCAACTGCCTTCAACCAAAACTCGCACTTGCTGAATTTGGCGTATAACTGGTGTTCCCTGAGTTTCTCGAGAACCAAACGCAAATGTTCCGCGTGCTCCTCTTCGTTCTTCGAGTATATCATAATGTCATCAATGAATACCACAACAAACTTGTCCAAATACTCCATGAACACCTTGTTCATCATACTCATGAAATAGGCAGGGGCGTTAGTCAGTCCAAATGACATGACCGAGTGGTAAATGTTGTCCTGGGTATATCCTTCTCTCGGATCTTCAACTGATGGTATCCCGATCGCAGATCAATCTTTGAAAACACCTTAGCTCCTTGTAACTGATCAAACAGATCATTGATCATCGGTAAGGGATACTTGTTCTTTATCGTTACTTCATTCAGAGTTCGGTAATCAACAACCATCCTTAGGGATTTATCCTTCTTCTCCACCAAAAGTACTGGGGCTCCCCAAGGTGACGAGATTCTACGAATGTAACCTTTCTCCAACAGCTCCTTAATCTGCTTCTTAATTTCCTCCAGATCATTTGCTGGCATCCGATAGGGTCTCTTAGATATCGGTCCTGTTCCTGGCAATAGCTCTATCAAAAACTCAATGTCTCTGTCCGGTGGCATACCAGGTAACTCTTCGGGGAAAACATCCGGAAAATCCTTTACTACAGGTACTTCCTCCTGTACAACTCCCGTGAGGGCGTTTACTTGGCTCCTCCTAGGCACATGCCTAGATACATACTTAATCCTTTTTTCCTCCGGGGTGGTAAGATAAATTGACTTACTAGCACAGTCAATACTTCCTTCATACTTTGACATCCAGTCCATACCTAATATCACATCCAATCCTTGCGACTCCAAGATAATTAGGTCAGACGGAAATACATGTGTTCCAATGATTAGGGGTATCTGGGTGCACCATCTGCTAGCCATGTACTATGATCCTGGCGAGCTCACTAAGAGGGGTGTCCCAAGGGTTTGGGTTGGTAACTTAAACTTTTCCACAAATCCCCTTGATATGTATGAATGCGATGCACCAGTATCGAAAAGAACAATAGCGGTAAATGACTGAACCAAAAACTTACCTATTACCGCGTCTGGCTGCTCTTCAACCTCCTCCACGTTAACGTGGTTCACTTGTCCTTTGTTGAATGGATTGGGCTTCTTCCCTGCGCTCCCATTTCCATTCCCATTCTTTCCTTCAGAGCAGTCATTGGCATAGTGCCCTGTCTTCCTGCACTTGTAGCAAACAACTTGGCTTAAGTCCCTCTTTGCGGGTGTAGATGGGTTAGAGCGGTTCTGATTATTGTTGGCTCCATTCCCATTCCCGTTCTTCGCACCATTATGGTTATGCGATCCTCCTCCAGCATGGTTATGTACTCCATGGTTATGAACAAGTCCTCCCGAGTTTGGGGTCAAGCGGGGCTTCTGCTGAGCTCCTGAGTTGTATTTCCCTTGTCCATACTTCCTCTTACGATTATCAATCTATTGCTGCTTCCCTTCAATCATTAGGGCCTTATCTACCAACTCCTGGTAGTTGTTGAAGGTTGCTACCATCAACTGCATACTCATCTCGTCATTCAGCCCTTCCATAAACTTCTCCTGCTTCGCGGCATCTGTGGCCACATCATCAGGGGCATAACGTGACAACTTGCTAAACTCGTCCATGTACTGGCCAACAGTACGATTCCCCTGGCGTAGGTTGTGAAACTCACGCTTCTTCATCTGCATAGCTCCAGTCGAGACATGGGTAGTGCGAAAAGCCTGCCGAAACTGAGCCCATGTGACAGTGTCGATAGGATAGGTGGTTGTGAAATTCTCCCACCATGCTGCTACAAGTCCATCCAGTTGGTGTGCGGCAAAACGCACCTTCTCAGCATCTATGCATCCAGCGGTGGTTAATTCCCTTCCAATACGACGTAGCCAATCATCTGCAACTATTGGCTCGATGCTACTGGAGAACACCGGCGGCTGTAACCTTAAGAAACGGGCGAGGTTATCCACTGGCGGCGGGTTGTTGTTGTTGGCATTGTTGTTATTGGCATTGCCCTGGTTCTGAACTAACAACTGCATCAGGGCATTCTGCTGCTGGATCAACTGCGTGATCTCCGGTGGGAAAACAAACTCGGGGTCTCTCCTCGGAGGCAACTGATGGGTTTAGATGGAAGAGATTTAGAATAGAAAAAGATCTAGGGGAGAAACACTACCCATATGTATATGAGGCAAACACAAGCATTCATTCAATCAATCAAGCAAGGGCATACAAAACGGTCTAAGACTATCGCAAAAGTGCTCACTACTACTAGTTACATGGGGGAAAATACTATTATCATATGGTGGTCATCTAGAAATTTTGATCGGTGGAAGACTCCATGATGTCTGCTCCAGCTTCATCTTCGTAATCATCATCACTTGTATCCGAGTCGGTGTCGTCGATGATGATGTAGTTGTCCGGACGTATGAGGTCTTCTTTCGGAACTGGTCCTCCCATAAAGATTCCGATCTTCTCAACTAAGTCATCATTCTTCTCCAATACGGTTTTGATTTCCTCCTCATATCCCTCGCGTGTGAACTTAAGTTCTTCCTCCAGCTCAATGATCCTGGTCTTCGCCTTCTTCAACTCGATCATGTCTGCGCACATCTAGTTCTCCTGTCGTCGAGTGTGTTGGTTTTGCTCCTGGATAAAGGCTGCGACAGATCTATCCTTCCTAGTGCTGATCATCTCCCATTGTTCATCTCGGCGCCCACATATTTGATAGGTGGTATCCTCAAGTTCCTTGTTGTAGATTTCTCCAATGCGTCCCATGGTAATATGAGCTGCCATACTCTTGCCAAGGCTCCAAGTGGGTGCTTCAAAAGAAAACTCTATGGGTTTGGAATTTGGCGAGACCGTCCTTCCTGGAACTCGTACTTGAATCATCCAGCGCTCTTCTTCCGGTAGGGTGGCGTTGTTCGTCCCAGTGAAGCTTGGTATTCCAATATTCAAGTACCTAGTAACTTCCTTCAAGTGGCGTCCAAAAGGTGTGTCTTCATCCGGCTGTGCAAACTTGGTCTTCATCTCCTTCATCCTAAAGAGTGGAAAGAGAAGAGGAGTCAGAAATGAGAAGAGAAGTGTGACCTATGGTTTATCTTAGTGGTCGTGTCCTACACTCAGCGTGTGCTCTGATACCATCTTGTAGCGACCCGACCTCAGATGGTCAAGTCTCTGTGCTCAGGTGTCATCCCTGGATCAGTAATGCTGACACCACATAGTACTTTGAAGGATTTATAACAGAGTAGCAATCACACACTTATTACATCGAATGTCTCAAAAGAGAACTTATTACAATAATATGGCTTAAGGCCATCTAAAGCGATAATAGCGGAAGGCTTGGAAGATAAAGTGAGTCCATCAACTCCAACGGCATAGCTGAGCTGCACGGCAACGACCTACGAACCTTACTCCTCATCTGAAAAGTCTCCAACATAATATGTTGCAGCCCGAGAACGGGTTAGCACATGGAATATGCTGGCAATGTAACACAAAAGAGCAATAACAGAATAATGCTACCACTACATGCATATTTGGCTGGTGCAAAGCTCTATGGTTATAGTTTTGCGAAAAGCCAATTTTTCCCTACTACAAAGGAATCAATTTTAATTTAACTATCATGGTAGTTGAAACATCATTTGAGAAGGTAACCCCAACTCAATGATCCCAATTAAAAGTAATTAACAACCCATCAATATTAATGTTAAGAGTGTTGAGATACATGCGAATACTCAAGTACTAGATACTCAGAATTGTCCATGACCGGGGACACGGCTAACCATGATTAGATTGTACACTCTGCAGAGGTTTGCGCACTTTTCCCTGCAAGACTCGATCGCCTCCGTTGATTCTCGCATTGCATGGTGTTTGAGAGACGGATGACCGAGACACAGTCTTTCAGAAGCATTAACTCTCTGCTGATCCACCTCTTCAAGAGCTTCACGCAACTTACTCAAACTATGCTAGAGCCCATAATAGCTTGCGACTGCACACAGAAGTTTCTAGCATGAATAGACTCAGTTCCCTTTGAGCCTGGGTGGCGGTCCATAGGAGAATCACACGGTAACCCCGGGATTTCCAAAAATAAAACAGGCAATCACTGGTAACCCCAGGTGCCTCAATCCACCCAGATGTGTATTAAAGTTGCCACCTTAAGTAAACCATTAATTATCAATCTCACATCTGTCATGGATATCACTCAAACCCAATCCACGTCTACGAGCATAGCATGGCAATGTAAGCATAACGTAGAAGTAACTCCCAAGGGTTTGATAATAAACAGGGTAATAAGTTCTACCTCATCAACTACTTCCCAATACCCACATGTTAAAGGCATCCTAATCATGCAATGTTTAGGGATTGAAACTAATGCATAAAAACTATCATGGTAGTTGAAACATCATTTGAGAAGGTAACCCCAACTCAATGATCCCAATTAAAAGTAATTAACAACCCATCAATATTAATGTTAAGAGTGTTGAGATACATGCGAATACTCAAGTACTAGATACTCAGAATTGTCCATGACCGGGGACACGGCTAACCATGATTAGATTCTACACTCTGCAGAGGTTTGCGCACTTTTCCCTGCAAGACTCGATCGCCTCCGTTGATTCTTGCACTGCATGGTGTTTGAGAGACGGATGACCGAGACACAGTCTTTCAGAAGCATTAACTCTCTACTCCGGGCAGACCATACCAAACCTACAAACCCACTACCTGCTGATCCACCTCTTCAAGAGCTTCACGCAACTTACTCAAACTATGATAGAGCCCATAATAGCTTGTAGTTGCACACGGTAGTTTCTAGCATGAATAGACTCAGTTCCCTTTGAGCCTGGGTGGCGGTCCATAGGAGAATCACACGGTAACCCCGAGATTTCCAAAAATAAAACAGGCAATCACTGGTAACCCCAGGTGCCTCGATCCACCCAGATGTGTATTAAAGTTGCCACCTTAAGTAAACCATTAATTATCAATCTCACATCTGTCATGGATATCACTCAAACCCATTCCACGTCTACGAGCATAGCATGGCAATGTAAGCATAACGTAGAAGTAACTCCCAAGGGTTTGATAATAAACATGGTAATAGTTTCTACCTCATCAACTACTTCCCAATACCCACATGTTAAAGGCATCCTAATCATGCAATGTTTGGGGATTGAAACTAATGCATAAAAACTGGGTATGAAAAGAGTATGATCAATCTGTTACTTGCCTTGCTGACGATCCGGGTATCCTAGAGACTCGTAGTAACACGCTTCGCACTCTGGGAATTCTATCGCAAGCAAACAATAACATACATAAGCAACAAACAAAGATGCACAAGTAGAACTCCAAATAAAAGAGTTTGACCGGAGAGTTCAACTTAAGAATTCCGGTTTGCAAGAAGAATCAAATCAAACAAAGCAACGAAACTCAAACGGCAAAGGAAACAACTTCGTTTTTCTATTCCGGATCTAGGTCAAATTTTACAGACGAAAAATCTTGTTTGAGTTGATTATTCGAAAGAGGGTTTCGAGATGAAACTCCAGGTGCTTGAATCGCCTGATTCCGATAAACGAGCGAAAAGATAAACAGGTTTGAAAATCGGATCAGAAATCGCGATCAGAATAATCGCAGAATAAATCCGATAAAAAGAAAAATGACGAACTGCTAAACGGATGAACGTTCGTTAATAGAAACTAAACAGTGAGCACATTCGTTAGAACAAACGGACGAACGGACGTTCGCTAAGTAAATAAACCGGGAAAAAAATAAAATAAACCGATCTAAGAAAAAAACGATCTAGGGTTTTTCAAAAAAAAATGAAGGGTTTATTTAAAAAAACAGCGGCGGGGTCGGGTACCACCGGCGAGGCTCGTCCGGCAGGGCGGCGGCTCCGGCGGGGCTTGGCGACGGGCGGCGGGGCTGCGGGGCTGCGGGGTGGCGGCGGGAGGCGGCAGCGACGCGGGGCGA
>NC_041393.1:525353614-525400381 GCF_002162155.2 Triticum dicoccoides
TGGCGGCGGGTGGCGGGTGGTGGTGGTGTGGCGGCGGTGTGGCGCGGGGCTCGGCTTTTAAAGGGGCGGGGCGGGGCGGCTTGCTTGGGCGAGGGGGCGCCCGGGGGTGGAGTCCGGCTCGGACCCGCCCTGGGCGTCCGTGCCGCGCACGGCGCGCGCGCGAGGAAGGCGGTGGCGGCTGGCTGGGCCAGCCTGCTCGGCTGGGCCTTGGGCCCAGTCGGGCGCGAGGTTAATTTTTTTTTAAACATTCCGCCGAAAGAAAAATTCCTAGAAAAATAAATAAAATTCTAAAAATTCCAAAACAAGTTTTCTCCGTCTAAATAAAATATTTAGAACAAGATGAACTTTTCTTGGTCCCTAAAATGCAATTTTAAAACATGCAACATTTTTCTAGGGCAAATAAAATCCCGAATAAATTCAAATAAAATCCCAAAAATGATTTTAACATTTTTCCTCCGATATTTCAATTATTTTGGAGAAGTCATATTATCTCCCCTCATTTATTATTTTAAAATGAAATATTTTCCGGAGAGAAAATAATTAAAATCAAATCCTCGTCTTCACTATTTGATAAAAATTTGAAATATGAAAATTAGAAAATCCCCAACTCTCTCCGAAGGTCCTTGAGTTGCTTAGGATTTCGAGGATTGCAAACGAAAAAGAAATAAAATATGATATGCATGTATGACCTATGTATAACATGCCAAATTGGAAATTTGGGATGTTACAGAATAATATTTACACAAGTTCAATCTGCTGACGTATTTTGTGGCGTGATGTCACACCACTACCAAGCCTTTACTTGAATCGTTTTTATTATACCACCTCAGCGTGTTTAGCGAAGCGGTTTCCTTGGCACGTCTTGTCGAAGTAGAGATCGTGTTCCCCTTATTCTGGGATTCCCATCAATACGGACGTGGGTAACCCAACCGCGCCCGTTGCCACGCCCCCTCCATCGAAGGCGGGTTCCAAACATTCACGGGGACGGCTCTTGGTATTCTGCCTCTTTATAATGAGACCCAGGCTCGTTCTTTTTATTCAATCCTCAATTGAATCCGCCCCTCGCCCCGAGTTCCAACACTCAGGGCTCCAGATTCGAGCGCTTCGGAACTTCGACCATGTCCGGCTCCGACCTGCAGGGCCGGTGGATGTGACGGAGGAGGACGTGTGAAAGTGTGTTATATCGACTAGAGGGGGGGTGAATAGGCGATTTTTATGAATTCTTCACTGAGGAATTTGCTGGTGAGGAAATTCCTTAGCGAAGAACTACTTGCAGCGGAATAAGTACTCAGAAGTAAACATAACAGGATACAAGCATGGTCATCATGATGAAATGAAGACTAGCACAGAGTACAGAAAGCGTAATCACATGATAACACAAGATGAAGACAAACAGACTGAAGAAATTGAACTGAGGAATTTGAGAAAGTCTTCAGTCAAAGTCTTCAAGCACAGATATGAACAAACATTCAACGTAGTAATGAGGAAATGAAAGGGTTGAGGAGATAGAACCAGTTAGTTGGTGAAGACAATGATTTGGTAAACCAGTTCCAACTGCTGTCTCAATTGTACGTCTGGTTGGAGCGGCTGAGTATTTAAACTCGAGGACACGCAGTCCCGGACACCCAGTCTCTGAGCCGCAACTCAGGACACCCAGTCCTCACCGTATTCTCCTTGAACTAAGACCACGTAGGCCTCGTCCAATCACTTGTGGTAAGTCTTCAGGTGACTTCCAAACCTTCACAGACTTGGTCACTCGGCGATCCACAATTCCTCTTGGATGCTCTAGACCTTGACGCCTAACCGTCTGGAAGAAGCACAGTCTTCAAAGGTAACAAGCGTCGGATCCACGCGGGATCAATTTCTTCAGTGATGCTCAATCACTTTGGGTTTGTGGGGGTTTGGTTTTGGGATTTTCCTCACTTGATGATTTTCGCTCAAAGTCCTCGGAGGATGGGTTGCTCTCAAATGACAAGTGTCAAGTTCTCTCGGAGCAGCCAACCAGCTAGTGGGTGTAAGGGACGGCTATTTATAGCCTAGGGAGCAGCCCAACATGATAAGACATAAATGCCCTTCAATGATATGACCGTTAGGTGGATAAGATATTTCGGGACAGCCGGCGCGCAGCATAGCAACGGTCGGAAATTTGACTCTCAAATTCCTCAGGGCTATCATGTTCCTCACTGTGTAGGCAATTCGCACTGGCGAATTCCTAACTCCTCAGTTAGAGCAAAGTCCTCAGTGACCAGAAGAACTGCGTCTCTGTCACTGAAGAAAATGACTGAACTGTATGAGATTTCCAATGGCTTCACTCGAAGGGATTGGTAGGTGTAGGATTTTGAGTTGAGCATCACATGGAAATTTTTCCTTAGTATTTCCTCGACCCCCTTTAACAGTACGTTGTTTCCTATGACTCAAGAAAGAGAAAATGAAACTACGAAAACAAAAGTCTTCACGCTTCATGTTCCTCAAATGAATACCAAGTCTTCAAGGTCACACCAATTTCTTCACTTTCAAAGTCTTCAGAATATCAAAGTCTTCAGTTGAAGAACTTCATTTTTAGGGGTCGACTTTCTCTGTAAATATCAAACTCCTCATAGACTTATAGACCTGTGTACACTCACAAACGCATCAGTCCCTTAACCTATAAGTCTTCAATACACCAAAATCACTAAGGGGCACTAGATGCACTTACAATCTCCCCCTTTTTGGTGATTGATGACAACATAGGTTAAGTTTTCAACGGGGATAAACATATGAAGTGTAAATACTGATATTGAGGAATTTGATTGCAAGATATAGAAGAACTCCCCCTGAAGATGTGCATAGTGAGGAATTTGCGTTTGAGGCAATGCACATTTGAAGAGTTTAATCATGGAGATCTCCCCCTATATCTTGTAATTCATACACGCATTTGATATATAATATGAAGAATTTGAAATGCATGATGAAATATGGTGCCTGATGAAATTCAGCATGCGTGCAATTATATTAACGAGGAGTAAGCATGCCGAAAGCATCAAAAGTATCAGAGCATAGTGCAACAAAAGTATCAGAGCACCATCAAAAGTATCAGGGCACCATCGGGTTTAAGATTACAACTCGATCCAATAAAAAGTTTCGGAAGAACGAGAGTTGTAACTTAACAAAATGCCCATAATATAAACCCGCTTGAAGACTAACTCAGATTTCTCCCCCTTTGTCATCAAATGACCAATAGGATTGAAACTGAGGACTAACGCCCCTGAAGAATTTCAAATTGATGGAGGAGCGCCAGCGTTGTCGGGGTTGTTTGTTGAAGTAGGGCCTGCCGCAGTGTCGTCCAAATCTTCATGCTCATCAGTTTCACGCGATGAAGAATAAGAGCTGGCCACCAGATCAGGAACTTTGACCCTCTTGAATTTCTTCGGAGGTGGTGCAGACCAGTCAAATGCTTCCTGGAGACCCATAGTCTTCAGTTCTTCCGCGCTATATACATGAGTGAGAATAGCCCAGGTGTGATTGAGGGTTTCATGAAGGTGATAATGGTTTTTCTTCACTACATTATGTGTTGACGTCATGTTGTGAAGAATTGCAGCAAACTGACACTTTACCCATTTGTGATTGCGATCAACCTTCTGATGAAGATTGAGGAGCAACTCACGGTCAGTCATCACCCTGGGTCCTGTGGCTTGAGGCTTGTGCTTGGCTGAGGTATTTGCGGCAGTGTCATGTGTGGCAGAGTCGTCATTGGTAGAGTAAGATGTAGCCAGGCGAAATTGACCATCCAATGGACGAATGCCTTCATCGATCACAGCAGCTGCCTTGCCTTTATCATCAGATGATGAAACTGGCCTCTTGAGGACTTCAATGGGAGGCAAGTATCTACCATGGTTCAGAGTGTCAGCTTTGTAATTCAGTGAAGATCTTGCCCTTATGAATCTCATAATCCAAGGTGCATAGGGCTTCAGCTCAAAAGGTGACATAGCAACATTAGCCAGAGTCCTCATGAAGAAATCATGGAAGTTGACGGGAACGCCATGAATTATGTTGAAAATCATGTTTGTCATGATGCCAATGACATCTTCATCATTTGAGTCGTGGCCTTTGATAGGATCATTGTCTTCGTCAGGATTCGATAGACAGTCCGGGGCACATAGAGCAATTCCTTGACGAGGAATTTTGTTCGTGGGGCCTGCCCAGGCTTCAAAGGCTTCATGAGCACTTGCATATAGTGATTTGACAATTCAGGGTCATTGTAGATGCAACGTGCACTATCATGGGGAGGATCAAGAGGAAGGACACGAAGCAATTCAGTTGTCGGTGCCTTGTAGTGAGTGTTTTCGGTCATCCAATCCAACACCCATGAATTGACATCTTCAGCGTCTCCAGTGATATGCAGTGTGGCGTAGAACTGAAGAATGAGTTCTTCATTCCAATCACAGATGTCATTGTAGAAATTGAGCAATCCTGCATCGTGAAGAACACTGAGGACTGGCTCGAAGCATGGCAGAGTTTCCATATCCACGTGAGGAATATGTTCATGATCGAAGATTTTGTCCTTGTCAAATAGCACTGAGGAATAGAAGTTGGCTTGACTAGCAGTCCAGAAATGCCTCTTCCTTATGCGAGTAGAGTCATATGGGTTGTAGTCAGTGAAGAACACATGCTCGAAAAAGAAGTCTTCAGCCTTGAACTTCTGTTTGCTTGAGAACGGATTCTTTGGCTTCGGTAGAGGAATGTTAGTGATTTGCAGTACTACCTCAGGAATCGCGATCTCGGGTGCTTCAGGCTGAGGAATTTCTGGTTCCTCTTCTTGTGCAATCTGTGGATCAGCAGCAGCAGGTTCTTCAGCACTAGCGGCTGGAATTTCTTCATGAACGGAAGAAGTGGGATGAGTTTCTTCAGAGCCCATTTGAACAGTTGTTGCCGGGGACAGAGGAATCTGTTGAATAGGAGTGAAGAGAGGAGTATTGGGATGCTGACTTTCCCAAAAGTCATCATTCATCACTGGTGTAGTGCATCCAATATCCACATCTTCATCTTCAATTTCTTCAACACCAGCCTCTTCAGCTGTGAACTGAGGCATAGGTGAGGAAGTGACTGTCGCTGAAGGGATTGTATCCACTTCAATTTCTTCATCAATCTGCTCTGACGAAGCAGCATAATGATTTTCTTCATCAGATCCGCTTGGGATCTTGTAGTATTCTCCAAAAGGAACAATTCCCTTTGATGACTTGGAGGAAATCGGAACGGCATCAATAGGATGTTCATGTGAGCTGGTCATTGGCTTCATTTTCTTTGCAGCCGAAGAATTTGACGCAGCTGATGCCTTCCTTTTCTTCACTGCAGCTCGCTCTGCAGCCTTGGTCTTCTTCACTTCATAGGCAGAAGGAAGAATTGGAGTTGGTGTAGGCGCGGGAGGAGCTGAGGACTGTGGTTGATTTTCTTCAGGCGCAACTGATGCAGTTGCCCTGATCTCTTCATTTTCTTTAGGCGCACCACTAGTGGATGCCCTGGAAATTTCTTCAGCGACTGGAATGGAGTCATCAGCCCTGGAACTTACATTTTCATCAGCAGGCTGAAAGTCATCAGCGATGCTGGCATGTTCTTCAGCAGGCTGAGCAGAGTCTGCAGCCTGAGGATTTTCTTGTTGCGATGGGGCTGCAACAGTTGACATTTTCTTCGTCAGGTTGACGAATCTCACTTTGGCTCCTTGCCAATCAGCATAGTATGCATCGAAGTCCTTGCTGAGGGCTTGGATTTCAGACTGAGCCTGGAGAAGTTCCTCAGGTGTCATTCTGACAACGTTTTTCTTCAGGAGCTTCTCCTTCCTGTATTGAGCCTTTTTGATTTCACGAGCCTTTTCAAACTTCCATTTCTCTTGAGAGATGAAATGGGTCAGCATGTGACTTTGACCAGGAGTCAGTTGAAAATCAGGCATGGGTGTGTTTGGATCCTTGTGCCAGAGGTCAACGTAGTCGAGGATTTTCCTCGGATCGAAAAGCAGTGGCACAGATGTCCCTTTGGCTCTAGCGGCCTTTGATTGTCTGTCTCTGATGATTTCTGCAAGTTCTTCATCAGAAGCTTCATCATCAGAGGGCACTTGGAATGCAACATGTTTCTTCCTTGGACTTGGCCGAGGACCACGTCCAGCTGTTGCTTTAGTCTTCAACAGAGTGGGGTATGATGAGGACATTGGTGCAGCTGAGGAACTTGCTGAGACACCAGAAGCAATTGAAAAACTCGTAGTCCTTTGACATGTAGCCAGATGCACAGGAGTTGAGGACTTTGAGGGAGCTGCTGAGGACTTTGGTGGAGCAGTAGCAGTCTGAGGAATTTGTCGTGAGGGCGCAGCTGAGGAACTTGGCCGTGAGGGCGCTGTTGGTGAAGCACTTGGCTTACGAGCAGGCTTCTTCAGCATTGATTTCCTTGGTTTGAGCGAGGTCTCAGCAGCAGCAGCAGCGGCAGAATCCTCATTGAATTTCCTCACTGCCTCCTTGGCTTGTCTTGCCAATTTTGCTTAACGCCTAGCCCATTCTTCAGGAAAGTCCTCACCACGCTTGATGCTGGTGGGATCAGCTACTTGGCCAGGTGCCAGTGGAGCTCTTGGGCATGGAGGATTTAAGGCGAATTTCTTCATGTACTTTGGAGTAACATATCGATATTCCCTCCATTCTCGTGCCCATCTTCGTTCAATCCTCTGAATGCGCACTTTGCGCTAATTTTTGTTCTCTTTGCCAAATTTGGCTTCATCAGGTGTTCAATAGTCTTTGTATATGTCATCAGGGATCTCGAAAGCAGTCATGACCTCCGGTTTCTTTCCTCCTTTCTGCGGTCTCTTTCCTTCAGCCATTTTCTTCAGATGAGGAATTTGAACAATTGAACACTCTGAAGAAGTATGTAGTTTTTCTTCAAGGGACGCTGCAAATGAGTTAAGTTGATGAGAACCTAGTGATTCAGCAGTGGACATGAGTACCTGTGAACAGAGTGTAGGTGCGAGGAATTTGGAGAGGTCATATGCGTTCTCAGAAGGTTTTCCGAAAAGACAAGTTTTGAGGAATTTGACCAGTTGAGCCTTGAGGAATTTCACTAAGCATTCTTGTCTTAGGTTCCAGAGTTGTACAGATCGAAAATCCACACAATTGAGAAATCTTGAAGAAATGAGTGCTTAGAGAGATGGATCAAGAGCATACAGTGTGTGAGGTGTTCATATTTGTGAAGATTTGAAGATTTGAAGAATAAACACCTTTGAAGATTTTCAGGAAAGCTTGAGAATCAAAGTGAGTAATAAAAGTAACTTTTAATTACCCGAACTGAAGAACACGACGAACTGAGATGAACAGTGGTGAAGTTCGTCAAGTTAGATCTCCCACGCCCTAACTTGGCAGAGGGAGACAGCTACGGCGGCGGCGGAGTGAAGATTTCCGCAACCGGCGCGAGTACGACGGCGACGAGGTCGAGGCAGCGAAGCTCTTCCTCACCGGCGGCGATGGATTAGCGGCGGCGCTAGGGTTTGAGGAGCTCGAGCGAGAGACAGCGACCGAGTGGAGTAAATGAAGTGAGGAAGGGGAGAGGGGTATTTATAGCCACGGTGAAAACTGTTCGCCTGAAGATTTTGGGACGAACATGCCCCTGCCCTTTCTCCTTCACACGACATGTGTCACCCACGTACTGTGCAGGTGAGATCGTGTAAGATCGTGGGTGATTATAATAATGCATCGTGGGATGCAGAACGGTTTGAGCGGCAAAACCAAAAATCTGGATAAGATTTGTTTTAAAGTTTCATTCGCAATTTCTTCAGCTGACAAGGATACAGTGAAGATTTTGAACGAGTTTCAAAATAGAACGCACATGAAGAATTTGTGAATAGATTGGGTTGAGTATAGCATAGAGGGGGAAGGGTCCGATCACATTCACTTAGGAGAAAAAGCAACTTGAAGAAATAGCCATAAGTGAATGCTGTAGAGGACATAAACTCATATATATATATATATATATATATATATATATATATATATATATATATATATATATATATATATATAGCCAATGAAGAAAAACGACGGAATCAGTGAAGATTTTGCAAAGTTGAAGAATTTGAAAAACTGAAGAATTTCAAAAATGAGGAAAAACTCAAATTGAAGATTTTCAACTTTTTGTGGTGGCGTGGCCCACCGTATAAGAATGATGATTTCAGACACCGTGTACAATTGTCGTAGGGTTCTGAGAATCAAATTCTTCATTAATTTCTTCACACTTGGAGTGTTATTCTTCATTGATTGAAGAAAAACGTTTCTTCATGTGTTGCACATCTAAGTCATCAATTTTGCATAAGTGTTAGGATGTGTGTCCTTTTCAAAGAACATTCGAAGACTCTAAGATATTTAGCTCACACCGCAACTTGCTAAATCTCTTCTCATCCAAGGGCTTAGTGAAGATATCAGCTAGCTGTTCTTCAGTCTTCACGTGCTCGATGGAGATGTCGCCCTTCAACACATGATCACGAAGAAAATGATGACGAATCTGAATGTGCTTTGTCTTCGAGTGCTGAACTGGGTTGTGTGCAATCTTGATGGCACTCTCATTGTCACAAAGGAGAGGCACATTCTTCATGTTGATGCCATAGTCCTTGAGGGTTTGCTTCATCCAAAGCAGTTGAGCACAGCAAGAGCCAGCAGCAATGTATTCAGCTTCAGCAGTAGATAGTGATACGCAGTTCTGTTTCTTCGAGGACCAACAGACCAAAGATCATCCAAGGAAATGACAAGTACCAGATGTTGACTTGCGGTCCACACGATCACCAGCATAGTCAGAGTCAGAATATCCAATGAGATCAAAAGCAGAGCCCTTGGGGTACCATAATCCGAGTGTTGGTGTGTGAGCTAGATATCGAAGAATATGCTTCACAGCCTTATGGTGTGATTCCTTCGGTGCAGCTTGAAATCGGGCACACATGCAAACACTAAGCCTTATATCTGGCCTAGATGCACATAAGTACAATAAAGAACCAATCATGGAGCGGTATACCTTGTGATCAAAGTCAATACCATTTTCATCAGTGCATAGACGGCCATTTGTGGGCATAGGAATTTTGACGCCTTTGCAATCTTGCATGCTGAATTTCCTTAGTACATCTTTGAGGTATTTCTCCTGAGATATGAATATGCCATTGCGCTGCTGACGGATTTGAAGACCTAAGAAGAATTTCAACTCTCCCATCATAGACATTTGATATTCTTCACTCATCATATAGGCAAATTCATCACTATAACGTTGGTCAGTACAGCCAAAGATAATATCAGCAACATATATTTGGCACACAAATAGTTCACCATCATAAGATTTTGTAAAGAGAGTAGGGTCGAGTGAACCGGGTGTGAAGCCATTCTTCACGAAGAATTCCTTCAATGTATCATACCACGCCCGAGGGGCTTGCTTGAGGCCATAGAGAGCCTTATTAAGTCTGAAGACTTTGTCAGGATTCTTTGGATCTTCAAAACCTGGGGGTTGAGCAACATATACTTCTTCCTCAAGCTTACCATTGAGGAATGCACTTTTCACATCCATTTGATATAAGGTGATATCATGATGGTTAGCGTAAGCAAGTAATATGCGAATAGCCTCAAGTCTAGCAACAGGTGCAAAAGTTTCATCGAAATCAATTCCTTCAACCTGTGTCTAGCCTTGAGCTACTAGTCATGCCTTATTCCTCACCACAAGGCCATTTTCATCTTGCTTGTTGCAGTAGATCCACTTTGTGCCAATGATATTATGCTTGCGAGGATCTGGGCGATTGACCAATTCCCAGACATTGTTAAGCTCGAACTGATGTAGTTCTGCTTGCATAGCCTGAATCCACTCTGGCTCCAGAAATGCTTCATCTACCTTAGTGGGCTCTGTGATAGAGACAAAAGCATAGTGCCCACAAAAGTTAGATAAATGTGAAGCTTTTGAGCGTGTGAGAGGACCTGGTGCGCTAATGTCATCGATGATCTTCTCCACTTGCACTTCTTTTGCAACGCGAGGATGAGCTGGTTGTCGCTGAGGAATTTGATCAGCATTTTCTTCAGCACCATTTTCCTCATCATGTTCTTCAGGTGCATCAGCTCGACGTTCTTCATGAACAGGAATGAATTCTTCAGCAGATTCTTCAGTAGGAATTACATCCTTAGTTGCCTTGAACTTGATAGAATCCTCAGGTGTTGGTTCATCTAACACAGAAGGTAGGTGCTCTCTTTGCGAGCCATTAGTTTCATTGAACCGCACATCTATAGTGTCAACAATCTTGTGAAGAACAATGTTGAAGACTCTGTAGGTGTGCGAGTCCTTTCCGTAACCAAGCATAAAACCTTCATGTGCTTTCGGTGCAAATTTAGAGTTGTGGTGAGGATCTCTAATCCAACATTTAGCACCGAAGACTTTGAAATAACTCACATTGGGTTTCTTGTCAATGAGGAGTTCATAGGCCGTCTTCTTGAAGAATTTGTGAAGATATACTCTGTTGATGATGTGGCATGCAGTATCAATTGCATCAATCCAAAAACGCTGAGGCGTTTTGTATTCATCAAGCATAGTGCGAGCCATCTCAACAAGAGTTCTGTTCTTGCGTTCCATGACGCCATTTTGCTGAGGAGTATAAGGAGCAGATAACTCATGAGTAATACCAAGTTCATCAAGATAGGCATCAAGACCGGAATTCTTGAACTCAGTTCCATTGTCACTTCTTATGTGCTTGATCTTCACACCAAAGTTGGTTGAAGCCCTCAAGGAAAATCGTTTGAAGACTTCCTGCACTTCATGTTTGTAAGTAACAATGTGTACCCATGTATATCGAGAGTAATCATCAACAATGACAAAACCGTATAGAGATGCATCATTAGTGACTGCTGAGTAATGATTAGGTCCGAAGAGGTCCATGTGAAGCAATTTGAATGGAGTGGTCATGATAGTCTTCGCTGGATGCTTGGCCTTGGTCATTTTTCCAGCTTCACAGGCTCTGCATAAATGATCCTTGAGGAATTTGACATTCTCAATGCCAATGACATGCTTCTTCTTCGCAAGCGTGTGCAAATTCCTCATGCCTGCGTGACCAAGTCGTCGATGCCATAGCCAGCCTTCTGAAGCTTTTGCAAGTAAACACACGGCTGGTTGTGGTCCTGTAGAGAAATCAACAATATACAGATCTCCTCTCCTAAAGCCTTCGAAGACTTTGGAATTGTCAGCTTCCATGATCACAACACAGCGATACTTGCCAAAGACAACAACCATATCAAGATCACAAAGCATTGAGACTGACATTAGATTGTATCCTAAGGACTCAACAAGCATGACTTTGTCCATGTGTTTATCCTTAGAGATTGCAACCTTACCAAGACCCAATACCTGACTTTTGCCTTTGTCAGCAAAGATGATATGCTTCAGAGGTGACGGTGATAAGGGAGCATCCATCAATAGATTCTTGTCACCAGTCATGTAATTCGTACATCCACTATCGAGGACCCATTCAGTAGTTTTGGGTTGATCATCCTGTAGATGAATTAGTGTAGCTTACAATCTCATATGCTTCATCAGTGAAGAATATGATATCAAGTTCATCAGATGAATTTCATCAAGCAGTAAACAGATATAGCAGTATGAGGACGTGTGAAATGAAAGTTCATTTCATCATGATTCGCCTGCGTCCTTTCAGGCATTTTGTCAGGTCCCCAGCAAATTCTTCAGACGTTAAAGCACATCTGGAGACCTGACCCTGCAGAAGAGATTAGTTCTTTTTCTTCACCACCCAAATCTGGAGGGGTGGCAAAGAGTTCATCATTCTGCGAGCACCATATGAGAATGGTGGAAAAGATGCCAAACCATTTCGTTTCACATAAGAGGGGTTAGGGTAAGCATATGAATAAGCAGAGAAATTCTTCGAGGACTTATGAACATAATGATTTGAAGAATAATGCACATATTCATAGCCCTTAGCTCTACCCTGCGAGACAGAGTTGTTAGTATGATGATAATCATGTGAGGACTTTGATCCTTTTGAGGAATTTGATCCATGTGAGGAATTTGATCCATATGACGAATTTGATCTGGGGTTCCTGTTCTTCACAGGTGGTGTCATGAGGACGTTCACCTGAAGACTTTCAACATAACTTTTGGGAACCCAGATTTTCTTCGTAGGGGAACCGTTCCTGCAGTTAGTGCCAACATATCTAGCAAATACTTCACCATTCTGATTTTTGAACAGTTTATAGTTGGAGTCAAATGACTCATCAGAAGAATGAGGAGATTCACATGTAAAGCCAGATAAGTTAGATGGATCAACTGGAGGTCCCTTTGCAGCAACCCATGAGGTTTTGGGGTACTGCTCAGGCTTCCAATATGTTCCATCAGCATTAAGTTTCCTCTCAAAGGCAATATCCTCTTTTCTAGGGTTTCTATTGAGGATCTGCTTTTTAAGCACATCACAAAGTGTCTGATGCCCTTTGAGGCTTTTGTACATGCCTGTCATGTACAATTCCTTCAGCCCTGCATTGCCAGTGATACTAGCAATGTCCTCAGATGAGGTATTAATGATAGCAGAGGCAGATGAAGAATTTGTAACAGTTGAAGCATTTGAACATTCAGGTGAAGAATTAGCAGATTCACGTTCAATGCACTTTAAGCATGGAGGAACAAATTCTTCCTGAGAAGCGCTGATTTGTTGAGCTAGTAATGAATCGTGCTCCTTCTGAAGATTTTCATAACACACTCTTAGCTTTTCAAGATCCTCCTTTCTTTGAAGAGATTCAGACGAGAGCTTCTCGTGATCTTGCTTTTCTTGAAGAAATTCATAAGAGAGTTTCTCATGATCAGATAAGAGAGTGTTATGATGATCTTGAAGGTTATCAAACCTAGACTGAAGTCTCTGAAGATTTTCAGTCAGGGCTTTAGTGCGATCCATTTCTTCACCCAACATATCATCACTTTTGTCAAGCATGTTTTGAACCTTTTCAAAAGCCCGTTGTTGCTTTACAGCAATCTTAGCAAGTTTAGAGTAGTTGGGTTTGAGATCCTCATCAGATTCATTTTCACTAGATTCAGAGGAGTTGTATTTGAGTACCTTAGCACCTTTTGCCATGAAGCAATAGGTGGGAGCGTAGCCATCATTATCTTCATCAGGCTTGTCGGTGGGGTCAGTTTCTTCAGTGTTGAAGATGGACTTGCTGACGAAAGCAGTAGCGACGGCCAGACTCGCCACACCAGACTCAGATTCTTCAGACGCCTCCTCTTCATCATTTTCCTCAGATTCAGCTTCAGAGTCCATTTCCTTGCCAATGAATGCCCGAGCCTTCTTGGAGCTGCTCTTTTTGTGAGCTGAAGACTTCGAGGATTTTGATGACGAAGATTTTGATGATTTCTTCTTCTTCTTTGCATCATCAGAACTGTAATCCTTGTATTTCTTCTTTTTCATCTCCTTTTCCCACTGAGGACAATCTTGGATATAGTGACCAGGTTTCTTGCATTTGTGGCACAACCTTCTCTTATAGTCACTGGATGAGGAATCACTGCTTCTTGAGGATTTTCCAAAGCGACCACATCTTTAGAACTTCTGGAATTTCTTCACGAGCAGTGCTAGCTCCTGGCTCAATTCTTCAGGATCACCAAGGCTACTACCAGAATCCTCATATTCAGAGTCAGACACAGTCTTGGCCTTCAGGGCACGTGGTTTGCCATAGTTTGAACCATAGAGATCTCTCTTTTCAGCAAGCTGGAACTCGTGAGTGTTTAGCCTTTCAAGGATATCAGCAGGATCAAGAGACTTGTAGTCAGCACGTTCTTGTATCATCAGCCCCAGAGTATCAAATGAGGAATCAAGCGATCTCAAGAGTTTCTTCACTACTTCATGATCAGTGATGTCAGTGGCACCGAGGGCTTGAAGCTCATTTGAAATGTTAGTGAGGCGATCAAAGGTTTGTTGGACATTTTCATTGTCGAGTCTTTTGAAGCGGTTGAAGAGATTCCGAAGAACATCAACTCGAGAGTCACGCTGAGTTGAGACTCCTTCATTTACTTTGGACAGCCTATCCCAGATAAGCTTAGCAGTTTCCAAAGCACTCACTCTTCCATACTGTCCTTTGCTCAGATGGCCACATATGATATTCTTCGCTTGAGAATCGAGTTTCTTGAATCTCTTCACATTAGTAGCGTTCAGCGAGGGTGAGACAGAGGGAACACCATTTTCCACAACATACCAGAGATCGTTAACAATTGGCTCAAGATGCATTCGCATCTTGTTCTTCTAGTAGGGGTAGTCCGTCCCATCAAAGGTAGGACACCCAGCCGAGACCTTGATCATACCTGCGGTCGACATAACTAAAACTCCAGGCGATTAAACCAAAATCACACAGAACAAGGGAGTACCTTGCTCTGATACCAATTGAAAGTGCGTTATATCGACTAGAGGGGGGGTGAATAGGCGATTTTTATGAATTCTTCACTGAGGAATTTGCTGGTGAGGAAATTCCTTAGTGAAGAACTACTTGCAGCGGAATAAGTACTCAGAAGTAAACATAACAGGATACAAGCATGGTCATCATGATGAAATGAAGACTAGCACAGAGTACAGAAAGCGTAATCACAGGATAACACAAGATGAAGACAAACAGACTGAAGAAATTGAACTGAGGAATTTGAGAAAGTCTTTAGTCAAAGTCTTCAAGCACAGATATGAACAAACATTCAACACAGTAATGAGGAAATGAAAGGGTTGAGGAGATAGAACTAGTTAGTTGGTGAAGACAATGATTTGGTAAACCAGTTCCAACTGATGTCTCAGTTGTACGTCTAGTTGGAGCGGCTGAGTATTTAAACTTGAGGACACGCAGTCCCGGACACCCAGTCTCTGAGCCACAACTCAGGACACCCAGTCCTCATCGTATTCTCCTTGAACTAAGACCACGCAGGCCTCGTCCAATCACTCGTGGTAAGTCTTCAGGTGACTTCCAAACCTTCACAGACTTGGTCACTCGGTGATCCACAATTCCTCTTGGATGCTCTAGACCTTGACGCCTAACCGTCTGGAAGAAGCACAGTCTTCAAAGGTAACAAGCGTCGGATCCACGCGGGATCAATTTCTTCAGTGATGCTCAATCACTTTGGGTTTGTGGGGGTTTGGTTTTGGGATTTTCCTCACTTGATGATTTTCTCTCAAAGTCCTCGGAGGATGGGTTGCTCTCAAATGACAAGTGTCAAGTTCTCTCGGAGCAGCCAACCAGCTAGTGGTTGTAGGGGGCGGCTATTTATAGCCTAGGGAGCAGCCCGACATGATAAGACATAAATGCCCTTCAATGATATGACCGTTAGGTGGATAAGATATTTTGGGACAGCCGGCGCGCAGCACAGCAACGGTCGGAAATTTGACTCTCAAATTCCTCAGGGCTATCATGTTCCTCACTGTGTAGGCAATTCGCACTAGCGAATTCCTAACTCCTCAGTTAGAGCAAAGTCCTCAGTGACCAGAAGAACTGCGTCTCTGTCACTGAAGAAAATGACTGAACTGTATGAGATTTCCAATGGCTTCACTCGAAGGGATTGGTAGGTGTAGGATTTTGAGTTGAGCATCACATGGAAATTTTTCCTTAGTAGTTCCTCGACCCCCTTTAACAGTACGGTGTTTCCTATGACTCAAGAAAGAGAAAACGAAACTACGAAAACAAAAGTCTTCACGCTTCATGTTCCTCAAATGAATACCAAGTCTTCAAGGTCACACCAATTTCTTCACTTTCAAAGTCTTCAGAAAGTCTTCAGAAATCTTCAGAATATCAAAGTCTTCAGTTGAAGAACTTCATTTTAGGGGTTGACTTTCTCTGTAAATATCAAACTCCTCATAGACTTATAGACCTGTGTACACTCACAAACGCATCAGTCCCTTAACCTATAAGTCTTCAATATACCAAAATCACTAAGGGGCACTAGATGCACTTACAACGTGCTAAAGCTGAGAGAAGCCAGGTACTTAACCTACGAGATTTCGCATAGGCTGCCTACCCAAGGGCAGGTCATTCCCACTCCCGAGCCAGGCGAGAGTGTCGTGTTCGTGTCTCACCTGCGTCGGGGTTTAGGCTTCCCGATGGATCCCTTCGTGAGGGGGCTCATGTTTTACTATGGGTTGGAATTCCACGACTTGGCTCCGGAGTCCATCCTCCGTATCTCATCATTTATTGTCGTCTGCGAAGCCTTCCTCCGCACCACCCCTCACTTTGGTTTGTGGCTCAAAACCTTCAACATGGAGCCGAAGATGATTGAGGGGCGTCAGGCAGAGTGCGGCGGGGCGGTTATAAGCAAGAGGGCCGATGCTCCATGGCCCGAGGGCTCTTTTCAAGAGGAGCTCGGTTTGTGGCAGCAGGAGTGGTTCTATATCACCGCTCCCAGGGGCAGCAGGCAGAGGCCGCCGCCCGCCTTTCGCTCGGGCCCTCCACAACGGCTGACGTCATGGGTCAACAAAGGGCTTGACTGGGGGCCGTCCAAGGACGTACCCCTATTGCAGGGCCAGATCCAAGACCTCCAAGAGAGGGAGATCAATCTGGTCGTAGTGACGCAGGTCATGCTAATCCAACGTCTTCTGCCCTGCAAACGTCGCCCCCTCCGCCCATGGGAATTCAATCCGGAGGGGCCACGAGCTCTCCAACACTTCATGGGTACGACACCCGCGGACATGTACAAACTGTTCTTCGGATCACAAGAGGTGTGTCCGGAATTGACCGAGGACGCCGGCTTAAGCTGCAATCGTCCGGATACTCAAGTAAGTAGCCCTGTGTCCGGACATACCATTTGTTTGCATATCGTGGATTTGCCTTTTAACCAATCGTCCTTTGAACAGGAGTGGATAGCGCAAGCAAAACTGATACGGTGTCCGGCCCCCCTCCCGGAGACCACGCTGGATCCCGTGTTGGTCAAGATGCTGGAGGTTGCGCCTTCAGAAGAGGGCGAAGGGGAAAACAGAGAAACTACCGCCTCTACTAAGGAGGCTTTCAAGAAAGGGGGGATCGAGAATCCCTCCTTCCAGGGGGAGAAGAGGACCGCTTCTGAAGATCCGGAGGCTAAGGCCTCAAAGCGGGGGAAGAAATCTTCACCAGAGGGTCCTGCGTCAGGAGAAGCCCCGGCAGCACTATCTCCCCTAAGGAATCAGCCCTCCAGCGAGCCGTAAGTAGAAAAGGGGGAGTTTTGTAATAAGGGACATCCCTATTTTTGCTTCTGAGGATAACCAAAGTTTTTACCTTGTAGTTCGGATCTCCGCCCTTCTCAGCTGAGCTCATCTTCGGGGGACCTTCATCCAGAGATGATGGAGAGCGAGATGCCTCCATCTGCCGCACCGTCAGGCGGGGCAGACGACCCTGAGGTGTCGTCGCGGAGGGTCTCCCCGAGTCCGGTAGGGCCGAAGAGTTCGGCACCAACTGGTGTACGGCCGAGGGAGCTGAAAAATCTGCTCGAGAGGGCGTCTATCTCAGAAGATCACCGTACATTAATGAGTACAGTGATTGAAAGAATTTCATCTGCTGAGAGCGGGTTGCATGATGCCGTCAGAAGTTTACTAGCGGAGGTACGTAAAAATGACATACCTTTCGACAGTTTTGCACATAGAGTGCGCCCTGTATAGATAGTAGCCCCTGAGACTCGGTACGTTGTTAGAAGTGACAGCGTGCCAAGGATCATAATCTCAGTTTTAATATGTCGCCATTCCTATTCAGGGGGCAGAGCGTTCGGTGGCCAGCTGGACTGATAGAGTTGCCGAACTGAAGCGACAAGTGGATGTTGCGGATGCGGACATCGCGCTGGTCAATAGGCGACTTGACGAGTCGCAAGGTGAGTGGTTTCTCCGCGGTCACCTGGTAAGGGAGCTGACGCCCATTCCTTACAACATGTATGCTTGATGCAGATGGTGCCGCTGCTGTGGAAAACCTTCGGGCAGAGCTTGCTCGAGCCAAGGAGTAGGCTAGAAGGAGTAATGCGGCTGCCTCGAAGGCAGCAGAAGAGCTAAAAGCCGAAAAGGCTCCTCACTGCCGAAGCAGGGAGGAGATGGCCGGAATGGCCATGAAGCTGAAGGATGTTACCGACCGCTATGAGGCTCTTGAAAAAGAACACCGAGCGGAGCAAGAGGACCTGAAGAAGGCCACCGCCGAAGCCAAGGATGCCCGTTCTGCACTTAGGGCTATAAAGGAGGGGCTGCGTCAGGCCGGAGACATTGCGGCTGGAAAGCCCTTTCTGCTGCGCAGGAAGTTCACGGATCAGAAGTATGCTCAGTTGGGCCAGCTGTGGGGTGCGGAGGATCCTTATCTGGACTTGGCGGCGAGTGCGGCGGACGCAGTCGTGCACTTCCGAAGCCAAAAGGATCATGAGATGGAAGTGCTTTTTTGGTCCCAATTCCACAGTCCGGACCGTCCACTTCCGTTGACCGATCGGTTGGCTGAGTGGGCTGAGCTGAATAGATTGTCCGGATTTGCAATGACGGATGTGGTGGCTCATCTGTGGCCGGATAGGCCCAAGCCAAGTAGTTATTTTGGCTTATTGCAGCAATTCCTTGGGGCGGTGCCGCATATCAAGGCGATGAAGCGGTCGGCGTGCATAGAGGGTGCACGGATGGCTCTCGCTCGTGCCAAGACATACTGGGCGGAGATGGATGCTACTGATGTTGCATCCTGGGGTTCGGACAAAAGTCGGTTACCCGCCGAGCACTATTTTGGGGAAGTCCTGCAGGGCGCTCGTTTGATAGAGTCGCAGTGCTCGAAAAATGTTATGTTCAAATGACATGTATGATTTGTAAAACCATATTTATAATATGAGTGCTTTTTATACTTGTGCGTTCAAGTATTGAAATATCTCCTATGCGGCCGTTAATGTATATGTGTATATAACCTGAAAGATGGCAGTCTTCGGCTTCAGCCCCCACGCACATGGTGCGGGGGTGTTTGCAAAAATAGCGCATTTTCACACTTAATCCAACGTCTTGGTCCTGTGAAGGAGGTGGTAGCATAGCAAACTAGGCAACCGAACTATAATGCTTTATCACTTTCACTTAGCCATAGGAGTTCGAAGGTGGGGCTACGATATAGCCCCTAGGGGCACCGCGCTCTCCGAATTCGGGGCGCGTATGTGCCTGCCCGGGAAACTGTCCTTCGTCAAAGCGGAGGAATTCTTGACATTCCGGTAGTTGATCGAGTGGTTGACCAGTCTCTCGCTATATCATGACAGTCAGTTTTCGGCTTTCTCTACTGAGGTGCTCGCCTGGCCGAACCAGGGCACAATCGCAGTAGTTCTCCTGGTGCCGCGTTAGCCGATGATACGGAATGTAAGGCAGCAAAACACAGGAGCCGGGCAAACCCAACATTTGACCAAAGACATGACTCGGGGCTGATGCATATAGGGCCTAACTCGAGACGCCGAACACTCCCTAAGGTATTCAGTCTTTATGATAACGGGCAGAACAACGCCCTAAGCCCCTAGTGTCTAGGTACGGGCGAAAACTTTTGACGCGGCCGATGCCAAAACGCCAACCTCCTCCTCGGTTATAATAGGAAACCGGGGGATGTGTATCAACAAGAGACAGTAAGAAAGGTTTACGCAGGGTCTTAATATGAAAAGAATCCTTGCAACGGGTCCCTGCTGCACGTCTGCGCATGTGTCTCCGTTGTGTTGTATCCTGGACGGGTGTAGCACGTTGTTCATCTATAAAAGAGAAGAACTTAATTTGGGAAAATACCGTGCAAAAAATGTATTTAAAACAGAGTATGATTTTAAAAAATGAATAAAGTTGAGCTTATTGGCTCTCATTGTTTATGCACGCAGCCTCTTGTAAAGGGGTGTGCGTCTAGGAAGCCCCTAGTTTATCTATGCCGGACTCGCCTAGCCGTGTTCAGGGTCTTGAACGACCTTTTAATGTGATGATGCCGCGTGGACCGGGAATTTTAAGTGTAAGAGACGCGTAATGCGGTATTGCGTTAAAGTGGGCGAAAGCTTCGCGTCCCAATAGTGCTTGGTGGCTACTTTTAAATGGGGCGACATGGAAGATTAGCTTTTCGCGACAGAAGTTGTCGGATGAACCGAACGCAACTTCTAGTAGTAAGGAGCCCGTGCACTTGGCGTAAGAGCCTGGCGTCACTCCTTTAAAGGAAGTGTTGTTATGGCGAATTTTGGTAGGGTCTATCCCCGTCTTGCGGATTGTGTCCGGATATAGCAGGTTTAAATCGCTGTCGCCATCCATTAGGACTTGTGTAAATTGTAGTCCGTCGATTATAGGATCCAATATCAAAGCAGTCCATCCTGCATTTCGAATACTTCTGGAGTAATCCAGGTGGTCGAAAGTAATTGGTTTTGACATCCAATCTCGGAATTCTGCTGGGGTGGACCGTGCGATGCGTACTTTAGCAGGTGCCGCACTATTGTTCCATATTATCACATGAAGTGAATTTACTGTTTTGACTTCTTGTGGGAAAGTCTTTTGTTTTCCGGCGCTCTGCTTGTGGGGTTCGTCATCGTCTTCGCTTGGTGTGTCGAGCCCCTTGTGTTCGGCGTTAAGTCGGCCGGACTGTTTGAAGACCCAACAATCTCGGTGGGTATGGTTTGCAGGCTTCCCGAGGGTACTGTGGATTTGACATACCCTATCCAAAATTTTGTTTAGGTTGGATAGCTCGTCACTGTTGTCCTTAAGAGGCAGTGTTTTGTTGTTCGGCCGAGAGCTTTTGAACCCGGCGCTGACCGCCGTGCTCTTTGGGCCATTTTCCTTACTCCGGCGCTGATCTTTTTTGTGTCGTGATTTCCCATTTCCAGCTCTGACCTCGGATGTACTCGGGTCACTGGTGATGCATCTTGCCAGCCAGCTATCTTCTCCTGCGCAAAAGCGGGTCATGAGGCTCGTTAGCGCGGCCATTGTTCTGGGTTTTTCCTGGCCGAGGTGTCTGGCGAGCCATTCGTCTCGGATGTTATGTTTAAAAGCTGCTAAGGCTTCGGCGTCCGGACAGTCGACTATTTGGTTCTTTTTGGTGAGGAACCTGTTCCAGAATTTGCATGCTGACTCTCCGGGCTGTTGAGTTATGTGACTTAAATCGTCTGCATCCGGAGGGCGGACATAAGTCCCTTGAAAATTTGCTCGAAACGCATCCTCAAGCTCTTCCCAACTTCCAATGGTATTTTCTGGGGGGCTTTTGAGCCAATGCCGAGCTGGCCCTTTGAGCTTGAGGGGTAGATATTTTATGGCATGGAGATCATCTCCTCTAGCCATATGTATGTGTAGGATGTAATCCTCAATCCAGACTCCGGGGTCTGTTGTTCTGTCATATGCCTCTATGTTTACGGGTTCGAATCCCGCTGGAAATTCATGATCCAGTACCTCATCGGTGAAACATAGTGGGTGTGCAGCGCCCCTGTATTTAGGTGTGCCATTATCTTTGAACACTCGGCGTGTTGTGTTGCTTCCTGGAGCCCTCTTTTTTGGCCCATAAATGGACCTGACCGGGCCATCCTTTTTGCGAGGATCTTTATGTGTATCATGTGCCGGTTTGTGTGCGGCGCCGCTTGCCACTCTTAGCCTGTCATCTGGTCGTCTATCCGGCCAGGCGGCCTCTTTGCTTTTTGATTGTGGGGACTCTACGGCCTCCTCTTCGAATTCGTGCAACAGCTTGCGCTTCGGGTAGCTCTTTGCTTGGTGACTATCGCCGTATTTATCTGTGGTCTTGAGTACTTTGTTCCATCTCATTTTGAGTACGTCTTTCGCTGTTTTGAGCTTCCGCTTCTGCTTCTTCAAACTTCTTGCAGTGGCGACGAGCCTTTTGTGAAGGTTCTTATGCTCCGGTGATGTGTCCGGCGTGAGATCGTCTGGACTGTTGTTTTCGCCGAGGATGGGTTGCTCGTCCAATTCATCCTGTTTGGATGGTTGCTTGGTTGCATGTTTGTCGTCCACTGGTTCGCCCTGCTCTACGGCTGGGTCATTATGGGTGCTTTTGTTATCGAGGCGGGACTTCGGGCGGCGCTTGCGTCGCCATTTTGGTTGTTTTTCGGGGGAATTATCCTTCGCTGTGTCCCGTTGTTCCTCGTTATCGCTTCCTTTTGGTGTATCCACCAT
Organism: Triticum dicoccoides; assembly: GCF_002162155.2. Taxonomy (NCBI): domain Eukaryota; kingdom Viridiplantae; phylum Streptophyta; class Magnoliopsida; order Poales; family Poaceae; genus Triticum; species Triticum dicoccoides. The sequence goes on from NC_041393.1 coordinate 525,375,684, forward strand.
GTATACGTCATGAGTCGAGGTGGCTTTCCAGTGCCCATTAGGCGCTGGTTCTTAGTCGTCTCCGGCATCGTCGTCCATACCGTCGATGTCTTCGGAGTCGTAGTCTAGCATGTCGGTTAAATCGTCGACAGTGGCTACAAGGTGGGTGGTGGGTGGGCTTTGAATTTCTTCGTCGTCCGCACCCCAACCGTCCTGACCGTAGTCCGGCCAGGGCTCTCCTGATAACGAGAGATACTTTATCGAATTCAGGATGTCGCCAAGAGGTGAGTGTTGAAAGATGTCCGCGGCGGTGAACTCCATGATCGGCGCCCAATCGGATTCGATTGGAGGGGGCGCAGGAGGTTCGGAGTCCGGCGAGGAGTCCGGCACCTCGGAGTCACGGGCGTCACAAGGGACAAGGTCAGTATTCGGCTCCATCGCCGTAGGGGTAGCAGCCCTCGAGGCGGTGTCTAGCCACCCGTCCTCGATCTGGGCAGCCGGCTCCGAATTGAGGATCGGAGCGGACTCGTGTGCGGCCTCCAGGGCACTGTCCGGCAGCAGAGCTAAATCATGCCCATCGTGACAGTGCGGTGCGCTTGGCTGTGGCTCGAATCCGTCGAAGATCAAGTCTTCGCGGATGTCAGTCGTGAAGTTCAGGCTTCCAAATCTGACCTGATGGCCAGGGGCGTAGCTTTCAATCTGCTCCAGATGGCCAAGCGAATTGGCCCGCAGTGCAAAGCCGCCGAATACGAAGATCTGACCGGGGAGAAAAGTCTCACCCTGGACCGCATCGTTGTTGATGATCGAAGGAGCCATCAAGCCTATCAGTGACGACACAGAGGAACTCTCAATGAAAGCACCAATGTCGGTGTCAAAACCGGCGGATCTCGGGTAGGGGGTCCCGAACTGTGCGTGTAGGCGGATGGTAACAGGAGACAAGGGACACGATGTTTTTACCCAGGTTCGGGCCCTCTCGATGGAGGTAAAACCCTACTCCTGCTTGATTGATATTGATGATATGGGTAGTACAAGAGTAGATCTACCACGAGATCAAGGAGGCTAAACCCTAGAAGCTAGCCTATGGTATGATTGTTCTTCGTCCTATGGACTAAAACCCTCTGGTTTATATAGACACCGGAGAGGGCTAGGGTTACACAGAGTCGGTTACAATGGTAGGAGATCTACATATCCGTATTGCCAAGCTTGCCTTCCACGCCAAGGAAAGTCCCATCCAGACACGGGACGAAGTCTTCAATCTTGTGTCTTCATAGTCTTGGAGTCCGGCCGATGATGATAATTCGGCTATCCGGACACCCCCTAGTCCAGGACTCCCTCACTAACAATGAAATCGCCGAAACATCTCCAGTGGAATATATTACAGATGAAGACTAGACAGCCCTCGTTAAACACTGGTCTGATCCAAAATATCAGGTAGGCTATATGTATTTGATCAGACCACATATTGAACTTGTATTTATATATGTGCCTTACAAGTGTATCTTCTTCTAGGCTAACTGTTTGAAGAACAAAACCAACCGTTCTAAAGTGAAATTCCAACAGACAACAGGATCTCGTAGCTATATTGCACACTGCAAGGCTCTTGTAAATAGCTGCTACTTCCTTCTTTTTTTGTGCCATATTATCGTATCTATATTGACTTGTTCCAAATATAGAGGAAAGCCCGTGCGGACCAAAAAGAACCCGAACCGAATGCAGTGCAAATCTTCAAGGATTGCCACACCAGCAAGATGAAGGGCATGAGCACACCAGTTCAAGCCGCTGTTGTAAGTTCTTACTCCTCCTGCCTTGAACTGATTGGTACTATGATGTGTTCATTTAACTACTTGGTTTGCAGCCAATGTCAGTTACTCTTTTCATTTTTATACACAGTTGTCTTAACGTATCATTTCACCTTACATGGTTTAAAAGATATGAAGGATATTCTTTTGGTCTTGATCTGTAATCTAGTTGTTATGTTCACGTGCGCACACAATGATAAAATATCATGTTTGTTTTATATCTATTTGCCCATGATATGAATGATGTCATACTACGTTCATCCTACTTTAAACCATGTCTCTTTATCCTTAGATGTCAATGGATGTGAGGAAATAGACAATACAGTAGGCATGCTACATGGGCATATGTTTCGAAAGTGATTTTATTATGTAGTTGGCACTACAATACATGCTAATGTATTACAGTAGTTCACCAAAATAAGTTATGTATAAACGTTTAACCTACTTTGTTTGTTTGTCTCTCATTAGTAACTCACTGGTACACTAATCTACAAGTTCAAACTTTCAGGAAGCTATGGAACAAATGATTGAACAGCCACAACCACCTGAAGGTGACGAGGCTACTACAGGCACAATGTCACCTCTTGCTGCAGTGCGTCAGTATCTCTCCACTAACAGTGCAAAAAGCACCTTCCTGCGTAATTCTGGGTTGGTTGTCAAGGTAACCTCGTCCAAATCGCCTACTGAACAAAATCTTCCTGCTAAACAGAGTGATATATCTGTGCTCCAGAAACAAGTCCAATCCCTAATGGACTTTGTTTCGGAAACAAGAATAGTGGTTGAGAAATGTCGTCAAGATACGAATGGTTTTGAAACCAGACTATTAGACATTCGCTTCGTTGTTTAAGAGCAATGGCGGAAAAAAGGTGGACATCATGTTGCTCCATCAGATTCTAGAGCCTGAAACATTAGCACTCAGGTCAAATGATCTGTGCTTCTAAACATCTGATGGTGCTTTTATCTGGAAGGACTATAAACTTTATGCCAACACGCATTTTGTTGTATGATTGGAATTTATTTTGTTGTGATACAACATTTATGATGCTGCCACAGGCTGCAGTAATTATGACGCTATTTTTGTATAGTGTAGGTTTATCTTAGTAATGTATTCGGACGAAAGCTTCGCAGGAGCCCAACATGCCAACATTCGTCGGGCCCATTCCAATTGGGCTAAAAATGATTACGGGCCGAAATTGTCATGTAGCCCACTAAAAATATCTGGGCTTAAATTAGCATAAGCTTTCAAATTTTTCTGGTAGGCATGTGCCCATAGTGGGCCTTTAACAGGCCTAAACATCATTTGGGCCCTCAGTAAAAATAGGCCGTTTACAGGTGTAAATATCTCGAGCCCATAAAAAACATGGGCCTTTAATAGACCGAAAGTGAGATTGGGCCCTGATTGTGCCAAATAACCCACTGGACTTAGTAGGCCAAAATGGTGGCCCATTTACGATGCGGATATTTGACAGGCCGAAATTTGGACGGGCCATAAATGCGCTGACCTAATACACGGGCCTTTCACAGGCCGGAACTTTGGTTGGGCTAGATTATCATCATTTTTATATGGGTTGTTAATGGGCCCATGGTTTACGTCCGGCGTTAACAGGCCGAAAATGACAACAGCCGAAAGTGGCCCAAATCTATAGTGGGCCTCTAACAGGCCGAATGACAGACATGGCCGAATATGACCCAAATACTTCATGATCGTTTATGGGCCAAATTTTTTGATGGCATGTAAATGGGCCCAAATGAAGCCGGACCTTTAACAGGCCGGAAATACACCGAGCCGTAATTCGGCCCAATTACTTAGCGGACTGTTAATGGGCCAGAAGTGACCATGGGCCGCATTGATGACAAGTTTAGACCAGGCCATTGATGGGCCGATTTGACAAAGAATGTTGGGCCTTTAACTGGGCCGGCCCATTATGGTCTGCAGAATCTTGTTGGCCTTTAGCTGGGCCGGCCCATTGTGGTCCATAAAATCTTGTGGGCCTTTAGCTGGGCCGGCCCATTATGGTCTGCTAAATTTTGTGGGCCTTTAGCTGGGTCGGACCATTATGGTCCGCTAAATCTATGGGCCTTTGGTTGGGCCATCCCATTTAAACTTTGTGGGCCACTTTTGGACCGGTCCACGTGTCAACATATCATAGGCCCATCTCGACCGTTGGATGAGTGACACCTGTGCTAACGCGGAGCTGACACGTGGATCCGTTAGCCAATGAGAATTTTACACATGGAAAATCGGCATTGGTCGTGGCTGTGAACGGGTTATCGGATCCAAAATCCGACCCGATAGCTTAACGGCGTTCCGTTACGGTGGATGCCACGTGTCGGTCACCCTAGACGAAAGCACTTCTGTGACATGCGATTTATCGTCATGGAAGTGGACACTTCCGTGATGATAATTTTGGTAATGTCATGGAACACTTCTACGACAGCACAGGTATGACTATCTTGATTCTGCCATAAATTTGTCATGGATGTACATGCATGACAAAAAACGCGACCTACTGTGACAAACACGTATCATCATGGAAGTGTATTTTTTTGTAGTGTTTAGTTGTGGATTGAAAATTTAGGGTTAGGTTTCCGCCGAAATCATCTCGGACCAACCGAGTTGTAGAATTCGGTGCCACCGATTTGGCTAAGGCCAGCGCACATGTGATTCTTGGTCTGACCGAGAATTGCAAATCGATGTGACCGAGTTCAGGACTTTGTGAAACCCTAGCAGTCTCGGTGCCACCGAACTGTGACTCGGTCTGACCGAGTTCACTAGTTTAGGTTCCAAAACTGCTTCGGTATCACCGAGTTTTCAAATCGGTAGATCCGAAATGCTTTCTATGGAAAACTAAAACTAAGTTTTTGACTCATTCTTTTGCAAAAACCGCTGTACTTTGTGATGCTCATCCAATCTATCTCATCTATATCTATTCACAGGGTCTACTGTCAGTGTTTGCATCATGTCAGATCAGAGTGACAGTCAGAACAAGTCTGAGGAGCAGGTTCACATGAGTGAGGGCACTAGTTCCTCTAGCAGCTATGAAGATGGTAGCAGGAGCAAACCCAGCAACTTGCCTAAGGCAGCCACCAGGGCCAGAAAGAAGAGAACCTCAGATTCTGAGGATGAGGACTATGTGGCTGTTGAGGCTGAGGCCACTTCCAAGAAGAAAGTTCTGAAGAAGGAATATGGCACAGCTGCTGCCACCAAGCCAGGAATGCAGAAGAAGGCACCTGCAAGAAGGATTCCCACTTCCAAACCTAGGAAGTTTGCCACTGGTGAAACCATGAAATTCACCATTGAGTCTGAAGATGAAGCTGCTGGCCAGGACAAGAAGAAGAAGAGAGTCAGAACCACTACTGCCAAAGTACTTGGCAAGCCCTCTATGAGGAGAGACTATGAAGATGAAGAGGAAGATGTTGTTGCACCAGCACCTAAAGCTCAGAAGCTTATGGGAGATGCCATAAGGTCAGGGGCTGCTCCATCAAAGCCCAAAGAAGCTCCCAAAGCTGCTGCTCCAAAACCCAAGTCTGCACCCAAGAGGAACACCAGGAGTATTCCAGCTGCAGAGAAGAACAAGGCCCCAGTGCCTGAAGCAGCTACTAAAGAAGAAGATGAAGACTCACTTGTCTTGAGGAAGTTGAAGCCCAAAATTCCAGATCACAATGGTGCTCATCCAGTAGCTAAGGATATGAAGCTCAGGAAGGATGCAGGACTCAGACAGTGGAGATTGACTGATCCCTATGCAGTCAGGAGGAGAACTGTTGTGGACTACAGGTTCCATACAAAGGAACAGCAAGACTTCTATGAGACAGTGTTGCTTGACAAGAAGCCTATAGTCTGTGATATGAGATGGGTGGACTGGAAGTACATCAGGGAAAATGAAGAGCACTATCCAGGAGTCTATGATAGTTTCAAGTCTTATGGAGTAGAGGACTTTGTTGGGCAGAAGCTCACAAAGTGGAATGATGAGCTTATTATGCAGTTCTACTCCACAGCTCATTTCTACCCAGATGGAAGGATTCTCTGGATGTCTGAAGGTACTAGGTACCAATCATCACTTGAAGAATGGGCAAAATTGATCAATGCTCCGAAGGAAAATGAGGATGACTTGGATGTATATGCCAAGAAGAATAAGGATCACAACTCCATGGCACATATGTATAGAGAGATCCCAGATGCTGCTGTTGAGACACACAAATTTGGATCAGTACATTACCTTCTGTCAGGTTTGCCAACAATCAACTTGATCCTCAGGCATACTCTGTTGCCAAAGTCAGGTGATCACAAGATGATCAGAGGCCATCCAGTTAACCTGCTTCACATATTTGATGTGCCTCAAAAGTTCAAGGTCATGAGCCTAATTGTGGAAACTATCAAGAGGACAGCTGCAGATCAGAAGAGAAGTTGTGGGTATGCCCCACAGATCCAGGAGCTTATCAACTCCAAGATGGGAACTTGCACATATCTTTTGGACAAGGATCACATTGCCTCTACCCAGACTTTGAGGACAACACTATTGTGATGGATGAGAATGAACCATCCTCTGTGCAAGCTCAAGAGAAGAAGGAGAAGGCAAGGACTGAAAAGGCTGCAAAGATGCCAACCATTGATGAGGCATCTCAGTATTTCCTGAAGAGCAAGCAAGATCAGCTTGGCTACTTGATTGCCTCCACTTTGAGGATTGAGAAGCGATTGGCCACCCTGACTCAAAACCAGGAGAGCCTGGAGAGGATCATGGAGCAGAAGTTCTATGATTTAGATGTGAAGGTAACTGAGATACAGTTAGTTGTTGAGCAACTTCAGGATGAAGTGCAGGAGAAGAAGGGCAAGTCTACCACTGAAGCTTTTGCTAGAGTGCCCAGGAGTCAGCGATCTGCTGCAGTGCCAATGACAGACACCAGAGCAACTTCATCTACACCAGCTATAGCTTCTGTGCATCCAGCTCCAGCACCCACTCCACTAGCTCCATCTACATCTACTGATGCCTTTGCCCTTGGAGTTCTATCTACACCACCACCTGAAGACCAAGCCTGAGAGTCGATCTAGCACTATGCATTTTTTATGAACTTTTTGGTAACTTGTTGCCAAAGGGGGAGAAAATGTATAGATCATGGGCTTCGCGAGAGAGTGTTGCTTTTGTTCTCTCTTATTTTGCTTTTGGTGGTTGAACTTTCTTATTTGCTTGGTTGAGATACTCTATGCTTGTGTGTGATACTTGGATGATCATGTGATTGATCATATGCTACCTTAATGCTTGTTGGATGACATTATCCGTTTATATCCCTATATGACCATTCACTTTGCTTGGTGATGAGTGCATGTATTTAATTATTATCATTTTGAGCGCTCCACCAAGATGTATGTGACATGGAAGAGTAACTCATGATCCTAACTCTTTGTGCATTTGCAGTCCAAAGCAAATCTTTAACTATGCACAAATTTAGGGGGAGCTCTTACTTTTCAAATACTTCTCAAAGCGACAATGTTTTTCACTCTTATTATCATTTGTCAAAGCTTTGATCTATATGTTGTCATCAATTACCAAAAAGGGGGAGATTGAAAGTGCAACTATCCCTAGGTGGTTTTGGTAATTCCTAACAACATATAGCTCATTGAGCTAATGCTATTTCAAGATAAATATTTCAGGAAAGCTCAATGATTGGCATGGCATGGATGAGAAAAGTGGACCCCTCAAAATACTAAGGACAAAAGGATTGGCTCAAGCTCAAAGATCAAGACTCTACATTTTCTATTTTAGTGATCCAAGATCACATTGAGTCTATAGGAAAAGCCAATACTATCAAGGAGGGATGAGGTGTTGCTTAATGAGGCTCTTGCTCAAAATGCTTAGTGATATGATCCAAATCCCTCAACTACTTTCTCACATCCGCATATGACCTAAACCAAAAGTCAAACTCGGCCTCACCGATTCTTTATATCCGGCGCCACCGAGTTCAGATGTCATAGCCACTGCCACAAACCCTAGGCAAATCGGTCTCACCGATAGGGATCTCGATCTCACTGAGATGGGATTGCAATCTCTCTATTTCCCTTTGTAACGTTTCAGTCCCACCGATATGAGCGATTGGTCCCCCCGAGGTTGCAATGTAAACTCTTTGTTTCCCTTTCGTAACATTTCGGTCTCACCGGAATGAGCGAATCGGTCCCACTGAGTTTACCTAACCAACTCTCTGGTTAGCTTATTACCAAAATCGGTCTCACCGAGTTTGTGTAATCGGTCTCACCGAGATTACGTTATGCCCTAACCCTAACCATATCGGTCCTAACGAGTTGCATGTCGGTCCCACCGAAAATCCTAACGGTCACTAGATTTGCTGAATCGGTCCGACCGAGTTTCTCAATTTGGTCCCATCGAGATTGGCATTTTGTGTGTAACGGTTAGATTTTGTGTGGAGGCTATATATACCCCTCCACCTCCTCTTCATTTGTAGAGAGAGCCATCAGAATGAACCTACACTTCCAACTTACATTTTGTGAGAGAGAACCACCTACACTTGTGTTGAGGCCAAGATATTCCATTCCAACCATATGAATCTTGATCTCTAGCCTTCCCCAAGTTGCTTTCCACTCAAATCTTCTTTCCACCAAATCCAAATCCTGTGAGAGAGAGTTGAGTGTTGGGGAGACTATCATTTAAAGCACAAGAGCAAGGAGGTCATCATCAACACACCATTTGTTACTTCTTGGAGAGTGGTGTCTCCTAGATTGGCTAGGTGTCACTTGGGAGCCTCCGACAAGATTGTGGAGTTGAACGAACGAGTTTGTAAGGGCAAGGAGATCGCCTACTTCGTGAAGATCTACCGCTAGTGAGGCAAGTCCTTCGTGGGCGACGGCCATGGTGGGATAGACAAGGTTGCTTCTTCCAGGACCCTTCATGGGTGGAGCCGTGAGCCCCGACCTCTCCTCCTCTCTCCCTCGCACTCACGGCAGCCAAGGCCGCGACCACGCTCGCGTCCCTGCGGCCAGCTCGCGCCCATGGCTGCCTCGTGCCCCGTCCTCTTCTTCCTCCCGCAACACCGTCGTCCGCTGGCCTCGCCCGCTACGGCCACCTGCAGCGGCTGCCCTGCTGCGGGCGCCGCTCACCTCGCCTTGCCACCGCGCGAACGCACACCACCCGTGTGCCCCTGAACGCGCCCACGGCCGCGCCCCTGCTGTCCATCTTCCTCGCTCACCGTGCACGCACACTCGGCTCCTGCCCGACTGCAGTGACCCGCGCCGACCACACGCGTGCCCGACCTCGCCCCGGCCTCGCCTCGTCCGCCCCGACGCTCCGTCCCGGCGCCCCGGCACCGCCTGCCTCGCCTCGTCCGCCCCGACGCACCGTCCCGGCGCCCCAGCACTGCCTGCATTACCACAGCCTCGCCTCGTCGTGGCCTTGCCGCTCCGGCGTCCTCCCCTTGGCATGGCACCGACTTGTCGCGCCCAGTCCGGGCGCCCGCACCCGCGCACCCGCTCTAGTGGCCTCCTGGGCCACTGGCATGTGGGGCCCGCCCCTCTGGAACGTTAAAAAGAATAATAATAATAATAATAATAATAATAATAATAATAATAATAATAATAATAGGTTAATTAATTAAATAAATAAATAACTTAATTAATGATGTTTATTTAACCTAATCATTTAGTTAAACAAATTAACCATGTTTAATTAACCTGAGACTATGGCGAACGGGACCCACCTGCAGGGTTGACCTAGCCAACCTTTGGTACTGCTAACATCATGTTGATGTCACGCTGACATCATAATTGCAATTTCTAAATTAATTTAATTATGCTAATTTCTAGAAAATGATTTAAAATCTTTCAAAATTAATATAAAATAATCCGTAACTCGGATGAAAATATTTTGAACATGAAAGTTGCTCAGAATGACGAGACGAATCCGAATACGCAGCCCGTTCGTCAGCCACATGTCCCTAGCATAGCAAACGTGCAACATTTCACCTCTGGTTCATCTGTCCCGGATGTTTCCCCCCTTCGTCGGTATCACCTACTACCGTGTTAGGGCACACCTAGCACCGCGTATTGCCATGTTACGTTTTGTGATGCTTTGATTGCTCTGTTATTTATTGTGTTCCCCCTCCGTTACTTCTTTCCGGTAGACCCTGAGACTGACGACCCCTTCTTGCCAGAGCAACCAGGCAAGCCCCCCCCCCCTTGATCACCAGATATCGCCTATTCTCCTCTCTACTACTTGCATTAGAGTAGTGTAGCATGTTACTGTTCGGTTACTCCTATTCTGTTGCATAGCCTGTCATTGTTGCTACAGTCGTTAATACCTTACCCGCAATCCTAAATGCTTAGTATAGGATGCTAGTTTATCATCAGTGGCCCTACATTCTTGTCAGTCTGCCATGCTATACTATCAGGCTGTGATCACTCGGGAGGTGATCACGGGTATATGCTATACATACATACTATTCAGGTGGTGACTAAAGTCGGGTTGGCTCATTGAGTACCCGCAAGGGATTTCGATGTGGGGGCTGGAAGGACAGGTGGCTCCATCCCGGTAGAGGTGGGCCTGGGTTCTCGACGGCCCCCAACTTTTACTTTGTGGCGGAGTGACAGGGCAGGTTGAGACCACCTAGGCGAGAGGTGGGCCTGGCCCTGGTCGGTGTTCGCGGTCACTTCAAATAATACGCTTAACGAGATCTTGGTATTTGATCTGAGTCTGGCCGCTGGCCTATATGCACTAACCAACTACGCGGGAACAGTTATGGGCACTCGGCATCGTGGTATCAGCCGAAGCCTTCATGACATCAGCCTGCTCTTGTATTAAGGGGGCTAGGTCTGCTTCCAGCCGCCCTCGCAATATGCAGGTGTGTAATGGGCGATGGGCCCAGACCCCTATGCGCATAGGATTTAGACCGGCGTGCTGACCTCTCTATTGTGCCTAGGTGGGGCCACGACATGTTGATCTTCCGAGGCCGGGCATGACCCAGGAAAGTGTGTGCGGCCAAAGGGGATCGAGCGTGTTGGGTTATGTGGTGCACCCCTACAGGGAAGTTTATCTATTCGAATAGCCGTGTCCCTCAGTAAAAGGACGACTCGGAGTTGTACCTTGACCTTATGACAACTAGAACCGGATACTTAATAAAACACACCGAGACAAGTTCCACAGACAACCCGGTGATTGCTTTTCCACATGGCGACGAGGGGAGGATCGCCGAGTAGGATTATGCTATGCCATGCTACTTGGAGGACTACAATCTACTCTCTTCTACATGCTACAAGACGGAGGCTGTCACATCCCTAGTCTGGTATGACCTAGGCTAGCTAGCTATTTGTGCATCATATTTAAAATTTCATTTAAATTTGAAATGAGGATTGGTGGAACCCTCAGAATCATTTTTGAAAATGACCCAAATAAAAATTTCTCCAAAAGGGTCCAAGAAAATGCTCATGATGCCCTCTAAAAATATTGGACAGAGATAAAAATCAAAACAATATTTTTAGGAGCTCATGGATATTATTTTGGCCATTTGGATTAATTCAATAATTATTTGCTTTGGACATATATTATTATATATTTGAAATATATGTCCAGAAATTGTGCCTTTTGTTGAGGAGCCCTGGAATAATACCCTTAGCCCCTATAAAAATTGGCATAAGCAAATAAAATGGTTTAGTATTTTATTAAACCAAACAAATGTCAGAAAAAAATAGAAAAGGGAATTAAAAAAAAACAGGAAAACCTCACCTGTGCTTACCTGGGGCTCTCCCCTGCGCAGCCCAGCAGCAGCAGGCCGGCCCAGCCAGGAGGTGGCCCAGCCCACCTGGCCCCCCCTCCTCTGTCGTCTTCCTTCCCGACAGGGGAACGGAGTGTGGCCGGCGCGCGCGCGCGCCACCGCGCCACGCCTCCTCCCTCCCTGCCTGCCTGTCCTCCCCTCGCCGCTCTGGATGGACCGCACGTTGCCACGCAGCCGCCCCGGTCTTTTTCCCCTCCCTCTCGCTCTCCCTCCTCCCTGGTTCTCTCTTCCCCGAGCGCACCCGAGCGCAGCCGCCGCCATCGCTCGCCATTGCCATAGCCACCGCCTCCCCCTCGCCTCCCCGTCGTCCCCAGGAGCTCCGCCGCGACCCCCTCTACCTCCTCATCGAGCCAAGCAAGACGGAGCATCCCGTGGAGCCATCACCGTCGCCATCCTCGCCTCCGGCCGCCGTGGGTACTCGCCGTCGATTCGGGAGCTTCCGGGCATCCCCGACCTCGCCCTCGCGCTCGCTGGATCCGCAGTGAGCTCCTCCACCGTTCCCCTCTCTTCTCCCTCCCGTTTCCGTGCCGTAGCGCCGCTCCCCACCACGGCCGAAGCCCCTCGCCGCCGTCCATGTCGCCGCCGCCGTCTCGGCCCGCCTCCGCCCAAACCAAGCCTCCCATCGCGCTCCTGGTGCCACGAGGGTGCCGCCGAGCCCCTCAGGTGGCCTCCCCGTGCCCCGCAGCCCATTTCCGCTCGAAGCCGAGCTCCGGCCGCCGCCCCGAGCTCCGCTCCGGCGAGCTCCGCCGCCCCCGCAGCCCCCCAACCAGCTCCCCTGGTTGCGGACGAAGACGGGCTATGCCCCGGTGGTCTTCGCGCGATCAAACGCCGTCTGTAACGCAAGTCCGGCGAGTCGCCACCGCGCTAATGGTCGCCACCGGCCAGAACTCCGGCGGGCTGACGTGGCTTAGTTAATTAGTCACTAATCCCCCACCTACTGACGCTGACCAGTGGGCCCAGGGTTTAGTCAAAGCTAGTCAGCCCGGGTTTGACTCGGGGTTAACCCCAGTGTCACTGACGTGTGGGACCCACACGTCAGGTTTGACCCTGGACAGCCGCGTTGACCCGCTGACGTCGTGCTGACGTCATGCTGGCGCAGTATATAAATTTTGGATTTAATTAAATCAGGAAAATTCCAGAAATTGATTTAAACTTCAAAAATTCATATCAATTCAACCGTAGCTCAGATTAAAATATTTTATATATGAAAAATTATCAGAAAAATGCAACCTTTCCATCTGTACTAGTTTCATGCATGAAAAACCAACTTATACATGCTGAATATGGGAAAACACATTATGGCATATATAAGAGACTTAATTTAGTAATGCATTTGAACCTTTGGTTCAAATGGACTTCAAACCAAATGTTTATTAGTTGCATTAGCTCAACAGCATCACATCTACATGCCATGTTCATGCATCATATTGTTGCATATGATTGTGTATTGATTGCCGGCACCGTTCCTTCTCGATAGGTCCTGCTCCGGAGACGTTCTAGAGTACCTGTCTGTGAAGCAGTGCCTCCCTTGTTGATTTACCAGGCAAGCAAACCCCCTTGTTCATTTCGATAAAACCCTACTCTCTCGCTCCTGCTCTCAGTTATTGCATTAGGACAACAACGATTCATCTGCTACTTTGTGCTGCGGTAGTTGAACCCATTCCTCTGCATGACCTGTCATTGCCACAGTAAATAGTTGAAACCCACTAGCATGTGTAGGAGTTGATTGAAGCCGTTGTTGTGTTCCTACCATGCTATGCCTGCTATTGCTTAGAGTTGTGTCAGGTCTGATTCATTGGGAATGAATTGGAGTGTTACGATATGTCCTGATGCTAAGAGTGAAGTGTGTGAACACGATTTGGTAAAGGTAGCGGTGAGAGGCCATGTAGGAGTACATGGTGGGTTGTCTCACTGGAACCGTCCTTAAGCCCTGAGTTCTGTGTATGTTGTCCAATGACTCGATACTACCACACATTGGGCTCCGGGCGCTCCAAGCCCTCTCGACTTATTAACCAACTTGATCTCTGTCCAGGAGTCGCAACTAGTTTCTGGTGTTTGTAGGTAGTGCTATTTTTCTACCAAGTGGCACCCGGCAGGGTGGGCTTGGGACAGACTAGGCACACGTGGCCCGGTGTACCGAGTGGCACCCGGTTGGTGGGCTCGGGAACCCTGTACACATCGTTTGGGGCCGTAAGCGACACCCCGGCCGGATCTCCTTGCGGATGGAACCCGAATAGGCGATAAACCTGGACTAGAGTCTTGTGTGGTTAGTCAGGTCGTGGCCGACACCCTCGCCAGGCTTCCGCTTGAAGGTTGCCGAGATACATGACGTGTATATGGCGGTAAGTGGCGAGAGCGTGTGTGAAGAAGTACACCCCTACAGGGTTAACATGATCTATTCGAATAGCCGGGTCCGCGGTTATGGACTTCTTGGATGCTTACATGGTACATAGACAACTTGAAGTGGATACTCTAAAATGCTCAAGACATGTGTGAGTGCTATGGATGGCCTTCTCGTAGGGAGACGGGGATGAATCCATAGTGGTGTATTGTGTGGTGATTAGTGGACTCGTGTACGTTGTTTCACCTCAAGAGTTTCTGGTAGTCGTAGAACAGGATAGCCACAGAGTCAAAGCTGGCTTGCTGCAACTAAACCCCACGTTACCCTCTTGATACAAGTGCATGTATGATAGGATCTGATGTAAGTCTTGCTGAGTACCTTTGTACTCATGTTGCTTTATTTATGTTTTTGCAGCGGAGACTTCGGTCTTACTAGTGTTCTTGTGGACTTCGACTAGTAGCTAGTACCTCAGCTACGATCTTGATCGGATGTTGTAGATAGTCAGGCTCTTCAGCCTTTTTCTTTTGTAGATGTCTGTACCCAGACATGTAATGCTTCCGCTTGTTGCTTGTATGCTCTGAATGATGGGTCTTGTTACCCCTGTTTGCAATATATGCTATGACGGCTCTTCTGAGCCTTTATCTATATGAGTTGTTGAGTTATGCTGTGATGCCATGTTGTACAGCACATACTTGCATGTTATGCATACGTGTAATGTGTATTGCTATGTGTGGGATCTGACTATCTAGTTGTTTATTCTTAGTAGCCTCTCTTACCGGGAAATGTCTCCTAGTGCTTCCACTGAGCCCTGGTAGCTTGCTACTGCTCCGGAACACTTAGGCAGGCCGGCATGTGTCCTTCTTCGATCCTGTGTCTGTCCCTTCGGGGAAATGTCACGCGATGAATACCGGAGTCCTGCTAGCCCGCTACAGCCCGGTTCACCGGAGTCCTGTTAGCCCAGTGCTACAGCCTGGATTCACTCGCTGATGACCGACACGTTCGATGCTGGGTCATGGATGCCTGTCCCTGTAAGTTAGTGCCACTTTGGGTATACGACTAGCCATGTCAGCCCGGGCTCTTTATCATATGGATGCTAGCGACACCATCATATACGTGTGCCAAAATGCGCAAACAGTCCCGGGCAAAGGTAAGGCGACACCGTGGGGATACCGTGCGTGAGGCCGCAAAGCGATATGAGGTGTTACATGCTAGATCGATGTGGCATCGAGTCGGGGTCCTGACAGCTTTGGTATCAGAGCTTGACTGCCTGTAGGATTACCAAGCCAAACTGGTCGAAGTTGAGTCTAGAAATTCTTTAGTTATGTAAGGGAATTGATTGTGGGAAGGAACGTAAGGCTCTTTTTACTCCTTATACCTCATGACCTTCTGATCTGAGTCGTCCTATCTTTCCGACGGGGTTAAGGAGCTAGGCTTCTCTTCCATCTATCAGGATCACGTGTTACTACTCCGTAGTTCCATAGGATTGGTTGATCAGAGTCATACCCCAGTTTCGAGTATTTCCGGTGTAATTTGTTTAGTACTATTCCAGAACCTTGAGTGATGATGATAAGTACGTTACCACCCTATGTTTAGTAGGATGTCTCATTCTGAGCATTTTACTGCCGTTATGCTGCCGGAATTTCCCTAGGAGTTCGAGTGATATTAATTCCTTGTCCTACATTCTACAGTCCATAGTTGTTGCTGATTCCGTCCCTGATTCGTTTCTCAGGATGTCATCAGCCAAGCGAAGTTCCGTTGCTCGTAACCAGAACCACGGAGATGGTAGGGATGAGGATCCTCCCGACCAGCCTTCGTTGACAGAGTTCATGTTAGAAATGGAGAGGAACAAGCGTGAGTCTATTCGTTTGTTGGCACGTATCGAGGAGAACACCGCACATCAGTTCAAAGGGTCTGCTACCATTCATGATTTCATCCGCTTGCACCCACCTACCTTTCATCATTCCATCGAGCCACTCGATGCAGATGACTGGCTCCGTAGCATCACCCATAAGCTGCGTTCCGCGAGCGTAGCTGAAGATGACAAGGTCACTTATGCCATATATCACCTGGAAGGTCCTGCTAGTCTTTGGTGGCAGAACTATGAGGCTATGCTTCCAGCTGGCCAGATTCCTACCTGGAAGGATTTCACTGAGGCTTTTCGTGAGCATCACATTCCCCAGGCCCTTCTTGATCGCAAGAGAGAAGAGTTCTGTAGTTTCACCCAGAGTAAGATGGCTGTTGATGCTTATAGCAGAGAGTTCGAGAACCTTGCCCGTTATGCCACAGAAGAAGTGTCCACGGACGCCAAGAAGCAAGCTAGGTTCCGGAAGGGTCTCAACCCCAAGTTGCGTCGTGATCTTCACCTGCATCATTGCGATACATTCCAAGCCCTTGTGAACAAGGCCATTAATGCAGAGACAGCTCAGCTCACTTACGAGGAGTCTCGTAAGCACACCCGTGATCTGGGATCTCCCTCTGGCTCTAGCTCCCTGAAACGCCGGATTTGGGTTCCAAACTCCGCTCTTCCTTCCGGTTATACACCGAGGTCATCTCATGTGGTGCCCTCCCCAGCTCAGTCATATGTTCCACCCAGGCCTACTGGTAGACTGTTTGTTAGTGCGGGTCCCCGTCCAACCTCAGGGACTTGCTTCACATGCGGGAAGCCAGGACACTATGCACGTGATTGCTCTCAAACTAGTTATGCTCCACCTCAGCCCGAGAAGACTGTTGGCTGTGTTAAGCCATCACGCAAGATGATCAGTGTCAAGTCAGCTCCCACTGAACGTGGACGTGTGCATCACGTCTCAGCTAAAGACGCTCATGATGATCCAGATGTCGTTCTTGGTACACTCCTTGTCAATTGTCACCCAGCATCAGTTCTATTTGATACTGGGGCATCTCACTCCTTCATTTCTGAAGGCTATGCTCGTTTGCATGACATGTCATTTTGTGATATGCCAACTCCGCTTGAAATCCAAACCCCAGGGTCTAGATGGCAGACCACCAGAATCAGCCATGGTAATGAAATCCTTGTTGATAGACTTGTATTCCTTGCATCATTTGTAGCCCTCAAGTCTTCAGATATTAACATCATCTTGGGTATGGACTGGATGACAGCTCATCATGCCAAGATTGATTGTTACACAAGATCTGTTCAGCTTACACACCCATCTGGCAAGATAGTCACCGTCTCCACTAGAGTTGCAAAGCGTCAGCTCTATTCTCTTAATGCCAGCCCCCTTCCAGACCTTGAAGATATCCCGG
Source organism: Triticum dicoccoides (assembly GCF_002162155.2). Classification (NCBI taxonomy): domain Eukaryota; kingdom Viridiplantae; phylum Streptophyta; class Magnoliopsida; order Poales; family Poaceae; genus Triticum; species Triticum dicoccoides. The sequence goes on from NC_041393.1 coordinate 525,392,838, forward strand.
TAGTCCGTGACTTTCCGGATGTCTTTCCAGAGGAACTGCCAGGTGTTCCACCTGACAGAGATGTAGAGTTCGTCATAGATCTTATCCCAGGAACAGCTCCAATCTCCCGGAGACCTTACAAGATGGCACCCTTAGAACTAGCCGAGCTTAAGAAACAACTCGATGAGTCCTTGCAAAAGGGTTTCATCCGTCCTAGTTCTTCTCCTTGGGCTTGCCCCGTCCTCTTTGTCAAGAAGAAAGAAGGTACGGACCGGATGGTCGTTGATTATCGTCCCGTTAATTTGGTCACGATCAAGAACAAGTTTCCGCTCCCCAGGATCAACGACCTGTATGATCAGCTCGCTGGATCCTCAGTCTTCTCCAAGATGGATTTAAGGTTAGGCTACCACCAAATCAAAATCAGAAGCGGGGACATTCCCAAGACAGCTTTTGTTACTCGTTATGGTCAGTACGAGTACACCGTCATGTCCTTTGGCCTAACCAATGCCCCAGCTACATTCTCCCGCTTGATGAACTCGATCTTCATGGAGTACTTAGATAAGTTCGTCGTGGTTTACCTCGATGATATTCTTATTTACTCGAAGAACGAGGAAGAGCATGCCGAACATCTTAGACTTGTTTTAGAAAAACTCAGAGAGCACCGCCTTTATGCCAAGTTCTCCAAGTGTGAATTTTGGTTGCCAGAAGTGACCTACCTAGGCCAAGTAATCTCTGGTAAGGGCATTGCTGTCAATCCCGAGAGAGTTCAAGCCGTTCTCGATTGGACTCCACCTGAGACCGTTAAACAAGTTAGGAGTTTCCTTGGTCTAGCCAGCTATTGTCGCCGCTTTGTTGAAAACTTCTCCAAAGTAGCCAAACCCCTCACGGAACTTCTCAAGAAAGATAAAAAATTCGAGTGGTCCCCACAGTGTGAGTACAGTTTTCAGGAACTGAAAAGACGCCTGACTTCTGCTCCCATACTTGTGCCACCGGATTTCACTAAAGACTTTATTATCTACTGCGACGCCTCACGACAGGGACTAGGTTGCATTCTTATGCAGGATCGTCATGTGATTGCCTATGCATCCCGACAGTTGCATCCACATGAGGAGAATTACCCTACACATGATCTAGAGCTTGCAGCCGTAGTCTATGCACTCAAGATCTGGCGACATTACCTCCTTGGTAAACGTTGCGAGATCTACACCGATCACCAGAGTCTCAAGTATATCTTCACCCAACCAGATTTGAACCTTAGGCAAAGACGTTGGCTGGAGTTAATCACGGATTATGATCTAGGGATTACCTACACCCCAGGCAAAGCCAATGTCATGGCTGATGCTCTAAGCCGTAAATCCTATTGCAACAATCTCATGTTGCAGCAAGGCCAACCACTTCTCCATGAGGAATTCTGTAAGCTTAATCTTCACATTGCTCCTCACGGATTCCTTTCTACCTTGGTGGCGAAACCTGATCTTGAAGATCGGATTATCGCTGCTCAAAAGCAAGACACAGGAATTTCTCGGATCAAGAGAAACATTAAGAAGGGAGTTGGTGGATGTTTCTCTATGGATGATCGTGGTGTTGTTTTCTTTGAGAATCGCTTGGTGGTTCCCAAGAATCAACATCTGCGACAATTGATCCTTAAGGAGGCGCATGAATCTCCTCAAATGATTCATCCCGGTAGTACTAAGATGTATCAGGACCTACGCCAGAGGTTCTGGTGGACTAGGATGAAGAGAGAAATCGCTGAGTTCATTGCTAAATGTGACATTTGTCGTCGCGTTAAGGCAGAGCATCAAAGACCTGCTGGCACCCTTCAGCCTTTAGCTATTCCTGAATGGAAATGGGATAAAGTTGGTATGGACTTCATCACCGGCTTTCCCAGGACCAAGAGAGGGAATAATGCTATCTTCGTAGTCGTTGATCGTCTTTCCAAAGTGGCTCACTTCCTTCCTGTTCGAGAAAATATCACTGCTAGTCAGCTCGCTGACCTATATATTTCTCGAATAGTGTCACTTCATGGTGTTCCACTAGAGATCAATTCAGACCGTGGCAGTCTTTTCACTTCTCATTTCTGGGAGAGTTTCCAAACTGCCATGGGAACCCATCTTTCCTTCAGTACCGCTTTCCACCCTCAGTCGAGTGGTCAGGTGGAACGGGTCAATCAAATTCTCGAAGACATGCTCAGAGCTTGCGTTATCTCTTTCGGTATGGATTGGGAGAAATGTCTTCCTTTCGCCGAGTTTGCCTATAACAATAGCTACCAATCCAGCCTCAAGCAAGCTCCTTTTGAGGTTCTCTATGGACGAAGATGTCGAACACCTTTGAACTGGTCAGAAACCGGTGAAAGAAAATTCTTTGGACCGGATATGATCCAGGAGGCAGAAGAGCAAGTTCGCATCATTCGTGAGAATTTGAAAACAGCCCAGTCTCGTCAGAAAAGTCAGTACGATCGTCATCATAAGGATATGACTTATGAGATTGGCGACCAAGCTTACCTTCGGGTTACTCCTTTGAAGGGTACCCATCGTTTCGGTATCAAGGGCAAGTTGGCTCCTCGTTACATTGGTCCCTTTCGCATTCTCGCTAAACGAGGAGAGGTTGCCTACCAGTTGGAACTACCCCCACATCTTTCTCGAGTTCATGATGTCTTCCACGTCTCTCAACTCAGGCGTTGCTTCTCGGATCCTATTCGTGGAGTGGACCACGAAACGCTTGATCTCCAAGATAACCTCACATACCGAGAGTACCCGGTTCGCATTCTTGATCAAGCAGAGCGTGTTACCCGACGTCAGAACATCAAGTTTCTCAAAGTTCAGTGGTCTCATCATTCCGAGAGAGAGGCTACTTGGGAGCGAGAAGATCGTCTTCGACTGGAGTACCCCGCTTTCTTTCCGTCGACCCCTGAATCTCGAGACGAGATTCTTTCAAGTGGGGGCGAGTTGTCACATCCCTAGTCTGGTATGACCTAGGCTAGCTAGCTATTTGTGCATCATATTTAAAATTTCATTTAAATTTGAAATGAGGATTGGTGGAACCCTCAGAATCATTTTTGAAAATGACCCAAATAAAAATTTCTCCAAAAGGGTCCAAGAAAATGCTCATGATGCCCTCTAAAACTATTGGACAGAGATAAAAATCAAAACAATATTTTTAGGAGCTCATGGATATTATTTTGGCCATTTGGATTAATTCGATAATTATTTGCTTTGGACAGATATTATTATATATTTGAAATATATGTCCAAAAATTGTGCCTTTTGTTGAGGAGCCCTGGAATAATACCCTTAGCCCCTATAAAAATTGGCATAAGCAAATAAAATGGTTTAGTATTTTATTAAACCAAACAAATGTCAGAAAAAATACAAAAGGGAATTAAAAAAAAACAGGAAAACCTCACCTGTGCTTACCTGGGGCTCTCCCCTGCGCAGCCCAGCAGCAGCAGGCCGGCCCAGCCAGGAGGTGGCCCAGCCCACCTGGCCCCCCCTCCTCTGTCGTCTTCCTTCCCGACAGCGGAACGGAGTGTGGCCGGCGCGCGCGCGCGCCACCGCGCCACGCCTCCTCCCTCCCTGCCTGCCTGTCCTCCCCTCGCCACTCTGGATGGACCGCACGTCGCCACGCAGCCGCCCCGGTCTTTTTCCCCTCCCTCTCGCTCTCCCTCCTCCCTGGTTCTCTCTTCCCCGAGCGCACCCGAGCGCAGCCGCCGCCATCGCTCGCCGTTGCCATAGCCACCGCCTCCCCCTCGCCTCCCCGTCGTCCCCAGGAGCTCCGCCGCGACCCCCTCTACCTCCTCATCGAGCCAAGCAAGACGGAGCATCCCGTGGAGCCATCACCGTCGCCATCCTCGCCTCCGGCCGCCGTGGGTACTCGCCGTCGATTCGGGAGCTTCCGGGCATCCCTGACCTCGCCCTCGCGCTCGCTGGATCCGCGGTGAGCTCCTCCATCGTTCCCCTCTCTGCTCCCTCCCGTTTCCGTGCCGTAGCGCCGCTCCCCACCACGGTCGAAGCCCCTCGCCGCCGTCCATGTCGCTGCCGCCGTCTCGGCCCGCCTCCGCCCAAACCAAGCCTCCCATCGCGCTCCTGGTGCCACGAGGGTGCCGCCGAGCCCCTCAGGTGGCCTCCCCGTGCCCCGCAGCCCATTTCCGCTCGAAGCCGAGCTCCGGCCGCCGCCCCGAGCTCCGCCGCCCCCGCAGCCCCCCAACCAGCTCCCCTGGTTGCGGACGAAGACGGGCTACGCCCCGGTGGTCTTCGCGCGATCAAACGCCGTCTGTAACGCAAGTCCGGCGAGTCGCCACCGTGCTAATGGTCGCCGCCGGCCAGAACTCCGGCGGGCTGACGTGGCTTAGTTAATTAGTCACTAATCCCCCACCTACTGACGCTGACCAGTGGGCCCAGGGTTTAGTCAAAGCTAGTCAGCCCGGGTTTGACTCGGGGTTAACCCCAGTGTCACTGACGTGTGGGACCCACATGTCAGGTTTGACCCTGGACAGCCGCGTTGACCCGCTGACGTCGTGCTGACGTCATGCTGGCGCAGTATATAAATTCTGGATTTAATTAAATCAGGAAAATTCCAGAAATTGATTTAAACTTCAAAAATTCATATCAATTCAACCGTAGCTCAGATTAAAATATTTTATATATGAAAAATTATCAGAAAAATGCAACCTTTCCATCTGTACTAGTTTCATGCATGAAAAACCAACTTATACATGCTGAATATGGGAAAACACATTATGGCATATATAAGAGACTTAATTTAGTAATGCATTTGAACCTTTGGTTCAAATGGACTTCAAACCAAATGTTTATTAGTTGCATTAGCTCAACAGCATCACATCTACATGCCATGTTCATGCATCATATTGTTGCATATGATTGTGTATTGATTGCCGGCACCGTTCCTTCTCGATAGGTCCTGCTCCGGAGACGTTCCAGAGTACCTGTCTATGAAGCAGTGCCTCCCTTGTTGATTTACCAGGCAAGCAAACCCCCTTGTTCATTTCGATAAAACCCTACTCTCTCGCTCCTGCTCTCAGTTATTGCATTAGGACAACAACGATTCATCTGCTACTTTGTGCTGCGGTAGTTGAACCCATTCCTCTGCATGACCTGTCATTGCCACAGTAAATAGTTGAAACCCACTAGCATGTGTAGGAGTTGATTGAAGCCATTGTTGTGTTCCTACCATGCTATGCCTGCTATTGCTTAGAGTTGTGTCAGGTCTGATTCATTGGGAATGAATTGGAGTGTTACGATATGTCCTGATGCTGAGAGTGAAGTGTGTGAACACGATTTGGTAAAGGTAGCGGTGAGAGGCCATGTAGGAGTACATGGTGGGTTGTCTCACTGGAACCGTCCTTAAGCCCTGAGTTCTGTGTATGTTGTCCAATAACTCGATACTACCACACATTGGGCTCCGGGCGCTCCAAGCCCTCTCGACTTATTAACCAACTTGATCTCTGTCCAGGAGTCGCAACTAGTTTCTGGTGTTTGTAGGTAGTGCTATTTTTCTACCAAGTGGCACCCGGCAGGGTGGGCTTGGGACAGACTAGGCACACGTGGCCCGGTGTACCGAGTGGCACCCGGTTGGTGGGCTCGGGAACCCTGTACACATCGTTTGGGGCCGTAAGCGACACCCCGGCCGGATCTCCTTGCGGATGGAACCCGAATAGGCGATAAACCTGGACTAGAGTCTTGTGTGGTTAGTCAGGTCGTGGCCGACACCCTCGCCAGGCTTCCGCTTGAAGGTTGCCGAGATACATGACGTGTACATGGCGGTAAGTGGCGAGAGCGTGTGTGAAGAAGTACACCCCTGCAGGGTTAACATGATCTATTCGAATAGCCGGGTCCGCGGTTATGGACTTCTTGGATGCTTACATGGTACATAGACAACTTGAAGTGGATACTCTAAAATGCTCAAGACATGTGTGAGTGCTATGGATGGCCTTCTCGTAGGGAGACGGGGATGAATCCATAGTGGTGTATTGTGTGGTGATTAGTGGACTCGTGTACGTTGTTTCACCTCAAGAGTTTCTGGTAGTCGTAGAACAGGATAGCCACAGAGTCAAAGATGGCTTGCTGCAACTAAACCCCACGTTACCCTCTTGATACAAGTGCATGTATGATAGGATCTGATGTAAGTCTTGCTGAGTACCTTTGTACTCATGTTGCTTTATTTATGTTTTTGCAGCGGAGACTTCGGTCTTACTAGTGTTCTCGTGGACTTCGACTAGTAGCTAGTACCTCAGCTACGATCTTGATCGGATGTTGTAGATAGTCAGGCTCTTCAGCCTTTTTCTTTTGTAGATGTCTGTACCCAGACATGTAATGCTTCCGCTTGTTGCTTGTATGCTCTGTATGATGGGTCTTGTGACCCCTGTTTGCAATATATGCTATGACGGCTCTTCTAAGCCTTTATCTATATGAGTTGTTGAGTTATGCTGTGATGCCATGTTGTACAGCACATACTTGCATGTTATGCGTACGTGTAATGTGTATTGCTATGTGTGGGATCTGACTATCTAGTTGTTTATTCTTAGTAGCCTCTCTTACCGGGAAATGTCTCCTAGTGCTTCCACTGAGCCCTGGTAGCTTGCTACTGCTCCGGAACACTTAGGTAGGCCGGCATGTGTCCTTCTTCGATCCTGTGTCTGTCCCTTCGGGGAAATGTCACGCGATGAATACCGGAGTCCTGCTAGCCCGCTACAGCCCGGTTCACCGGAGTCCTGTTAGCCCAGTGCTACAGCCTGGATTCACTCGCTGATGACCGACACGTTCGATGCTGGGTCATGGATGCCTGTCCCTGTAAGTTAGTGCCACTTTGGGTATACGACTAGCCATGTCAGCCCGGGCTCTTTATCATATGGATGCTAGCGACACCATCATATACGTGTGCCAAAATGCGCAAACGGTCCCGGGCAAAGGTAAGGCGACACCGTGGGGATACCGTGCGTGAGGCCGCAAAGCGATATGAGGTGTTACATGCTAGATCGATGTGGCATCGAGTCGGGGTCCTGACAGAGGCTGCCAAAAGCGTAGTCTTCGATAGGACTAGCTGTTGGGGAACGTAGTAGAAATTCAAAAAATTTCCTACGAATATCACCAAGATCTATCTATGGAGAGACCAGCAACGAGTAGAAGGAGAGAGTGCATCTACATACCCTTGTAGATCGCTAAGCGGAAGCGTTCAAGTGAACGGGGTTGATGGAGTCGTACTCGTCGTGATTCAGATCACCGATGATCAAGTGCCGAACGGACGGCACCTCCGCGTTCAACACACGTACAGCCCGGTGACGTCTCCCACGCCTTGATCCAGCAAAGAGAGAGGGAGAGGTTGAGGAAGACTCCATCCAACAGCAGCACAACGGCGTGGTGGTGGTGGAGGAGCGTGGCAATCCCTCAGGGCTTCGCCAAGCACCTACGGGAGAGGAGAAGAACTTGGGAGAGAGGGAGGGGCTGCACCAAAGGCATAAGGTGTTTTTGGGAGGCCCTCCTACCCCACTATATATAGGGATCCCAAGGGGGGGTGCGCCAGCCCCTAGGAGATCCAATCTCCAAGGGGGC
>NC_041393.1:525400490-525489605 GCF_002162155.2 Triticum dicoccoides
ACCTAGGAGGTGCCTTCCCTTGCTGGGACTCTTCCTTTAGGGTTTCCCCAGGCGCATGGGCCTCTTGGGGCTGGTGCCCTTGGCCCATGTAAGCCAAGGCGCACCCCCTACAGCCCATCTGGCCCCCCGGGGCAGGTGGCCCCACCCGGTGGGCCCCCGGGACCCTTCCGGTGGTCCCGGTACAATACCGATGACCCCGAAACTTGTCCCGATGGCCGAAACAGGACTTCCTATATATAAATCTTTACCTCCGGACCATTCCGGAACTCCTCGTGACGTCCGGGATCTCATCCGGGACTCCGAACAACATTCGGTAACCACATACAAGCTTCCTTTATAACCCTAGCGTCATAGAACCTTAAGTGTGTAGACCCTACGGGTTCGGGAGACATGTAGACATGACCGAGACGTTCTCCGGTCAATAACCAACAGCGGGATCTGGATACCCATGATGGCTCCCACATGTTCCACGATGATCTCATCGGATGAACCACGATGTCAAGGACTTAATCAATCCCGTATTCAATTCCCTTTGTCTATCGGTATGTTACTTGCCCGAGATTCGATCGTCGGTATCCAATACCTTGTTCAATCTCGTTACTGGCAAGTCACTTTACTCGTTCCGTAACACATCATCCCGTGATCAACTCCTTGGCCACACTGCGCATATGATGATGTCCTACCGAGTGGGCCCAGAGATACCTCTCCGTTTACGCGGAGTGACAAATCCCAGTCTCGATCCGCATAAAACAATAGATACTTTCGGAGATACCTGTAGTGCACCTTTATAGTCACCCAGTTATGTTGTGACGTTTGATACACCCAAAGCACTCCTACGGTATCCAGGAGTTACACGCTCTCATGGTCGAAGGAAGAGATACTTGACATTGGCAAAGCTCTAGCAAATGAACTACACGATCTTTTGTGCTAGGCTTAGGATTGGGTCTTGTCCATCACATCATTCTCCTAATGATGTGATCCCGTTATCAACGACATCCAATGTCCATAGCCAGGAAACCATGACTATCTGTTGATCACAACGAGCTAGTCAACTAGAGGCTCACTAGGGACATATTGTGGTCTATGTATTCACACGTGTATTACGATTTCCGGATAATACAGTTATAGCATGAATAAAAGACTATTATCATGAACAAAGAAATATAATAATAACACTTTTATTATTGCCTCTAGGGCATATTTCCAACAGTCTCCCACTTGCACTAGAGTCAATAATCTAGTTCACATCGCCATGTGATTAACACTCACAGGTCACATCACCATGTGACTAATACCCAAGAGTTTACTAGAGTCAGTAGTCTAGTTCACATCACTATGTGATTAACACTCAATGAGTTTTATGTTTGATCATGTTGCTTGTGAGAGAGGTTTTAGTCAACGGGTCTGAACCTTTCAGATCCGTGTGTGTTTTACAAATCTCTATGTCATCTCCTAGATACAGCTACCACGCTCTATTTGGAGCTATTCCAAACAACTGTTCTACTTGGAGCTATCCTAAATTATTGCTCCATTATATGTATCCGGTCTCTCTACTCAGAGCTATCCGGATACGTGTCAAGCTTGCATCGTCGTAACCTTTACGACGAACTCTTTTACCACCTCCATAATCGAGAAAATTCCTTAGTCCACTAGTTACTAAGGATAACTTTGACCGCTGTCCTGTGAGCCATTCTTGGATCACTCTTGTACCCCTTGACTGTCTCATGGCAAGGCACACTTCAGGTGCGGTACACAGCATAGCATACTGAAGAGCCTACGTCTTAAGCATAGGGGACGACCTTCGTCCTTTCTCTCTATTCTGCCGTGGTCGAGCTTTAAGTCTTAACTTCGTACCTTACAACTCAGGCAAGAACTCCTTCTTTGACTGGTCCATCTTGAACACCTTCAAGATCATGTCAAGGTATGTGCTCATTTGAAAGTATTATTAAGCATTTTGATCTATCCTTATAGATCTTGATGCTCAATGTTCAAGTAGCTTAATCCAGGCTTTCCATTGAAAAACACTTTCAAAATAACCCTATATGCTTCCCAGAAATTCTACGTCATTTCTGATCAACAATATGTCAACAACATATACTCATCAGAAATTCTATAGTGCTCCCACTCACTTCTTTGGAAATACAAGTTTCTCATAAACTTTGTACAAACCCAAAAATTTTTATCATCATCAAAGCATACATTCCAACTCCGAGATGCTCACTCCAGTCCTTAGAAGGATTGCTGGAGCTTTGCATACTTATTAGCATCTTTCGGGATTGACAAAACCTTCCGGTTGTATCACATACAACCTTTCCTCATTAAAATCGTCGAGGAAACAATGTTTTGACATCCTATCTGCAAGATTTCATAAATAATGCAGTAATCGCTAATATAATTCCAACAGACTCTTAGCATCGCTACGAGTGAGAAAATCTCATCGTAGTCAACTCCTTGAACTTGTCGGAAAACATCTTAATGACAAGTCGAGCTTTCTTAATGGTGACATTTACCATCATTGTCCGTCTTCCTTTTGAAATCCATCTGTACTCATTAGCCTTACGACCATCGAGCCGTTCTGCCAAAGTCTACACTTTGTTTTCATACATGGATCCTCTCTCGGATTTTATGGCCTCAAGCCATTTATCGGAATCCGGGCCCACCATCGCTTCTCCATAGCTCGTAGGTTCATTGTTGTCCAGCAACATGACTTCCAAGACAGGATCACCGTACCACTCCGAAGTAGTACGTGTCCTTGTCGTCCTACGAGGTTCCGTAGTGACTTGATCCGAAGCATCATGATCACTATCATAAGCTTCCACTTCAATTGGTGTAGGTGCCATAGGAACAACTTCCTGTGCCCTGCCACACACTAGTTGAAGAGACGGTTCAATAACCTCATCAAGTTTCCACCATCCTCCCACTCAATTCTTTCGAGAGAAACTTTTCCTCGAGAAAGGACCCGATTCTAGAAACAATTCATATTGCTTTCGGATCTGAATTAGGAGGTATACCCAACTGTTTTGGGTTTCCTATGAAGATGCATTTTATCCGCTTTGGGTTCGAGCTTAATCCTGAAACTGTTTCACATAAGCGTCGCAGCCCCAAACCTTTAAGAAACGACAACTTAGGTTTCTCTAAACCATAATTCATACGGTGTCATCTCATCGGAATTACGTGGTGCCCTATTTAAAGTGAATGTGGTTGTCTCTAATGCCTAACCCATGAACGATAGTGGTAATTCGATAAGAGACATCATGGTACGTACCATATCCAATAGGGTGCAACTATGATGTTCGGACACACCATCACACTATGGTGTTCCAGGCGGTATTAATTGCGAAACAATTTCCACAATGTCTTAATTGTGTGCCAAAACTCGTAACTCAGATATTCATCTCTATGATCATATCATAGACATTTTATCCTCTTGTCACAATGATCTTCTACTTCACTCTGAAATTACTTGAACCATTCAATAATTCAGAATTGTGTTTCATCAAGTAAATATTCTCAACATCTACTCGAATCATCTGTGAAGTAAGATCATAACGATATTCACTGCATGCCTCAGCACTCATTGGATTGGACACATCAAAATGTGTTACTTCCAACAAGTTGCTATCTTGTTCCATCTTACTGAAACTGAGGCTTTTCAGTCATCTTGCCCATGTGGTATGATTTGCATATCTCAAGTGATTCAAAATCAAGTGAGTTCAAACGGTCCATTTGCATGGAGTTTCTTCATGCATATATACCAATAGACATGGTTCACATGTCTCAAACTTTTCAAAAAACGAGTGAGTCCAAAGATCCATCAACATGGAGCTTCTTCATGCGTTTTATACCATTATGACTTACATGGCAGTGCCACAAGTAAGTGGTACTATCATTACTATCTTATATCTTTTGGCATGAACATGTGTATCACTACGATCGAGATTCAATAAACCATTCATTTTAGGTGTAAGACCATTGAAGGTATTATTCAAATAAACAGAGTAACCATTATTCTCCTTAAATGAATAACCGTATTGCGATAGACATAATCCAATCATGTCTATGCTCAACGCAAACACCAATCTCGATGGTAGAGGGAGCATGTGATGCTTGATCATATCAACGTTGGAAATACTTCCAACACATATCGTCATCTCACGTTTAGCTAGTCTCCGTTTATTCCGTAGCTTTTATTTCGAGTTACTAACACTTAGCAACCGAACCGGTATCCAATACCCTGGTGCTACTAGGAGTACTAGTAAAGTACACATTAACATAATGTATATCCAATATACTTCTATCGACCTTGCCAGCCTTCTCATCTACCAAGTATCTAGGGTAATGCTGCTCCAGTGGTTGTTCCCCTTATCACAGAAGCACTTAGTCTCGGGTTTGGGTTCAACCTCGGGTTTCTTCACTGGTGCAGCAGCTGATTTGCCGTTTCATGAAGCATCCCTTCTTGCCCTTGCCCTTCTTGAAACTAGTGGTTTCACCAACCATCAACAATTGATGCTCCTTCTTGATTTCTACTTTCGTGGTGTCAAACATCACGAATATCTCAAGGATCATCATATCTATCCCTGATTTGTTATAGTTCATCACAAAGCTCTAGCAGCTTGGTGGCAATGACTTTGGGGAAACATCACTATCTCATCTGGAGGATCAACTCCCACTCGATTCAAGTGATTGTTGTGCTCAGACAATCTGAGCACAAGCTCAACGATTGAGCTTTTCTCCCTTAGTTTGCAGGCTAAGAAAATCGTCGGAGGTCTCATACCTCTTGACGTGGGCACGAGCCTGAAATCCCAATTTCAGCCCTCGAAACATCTCATATGTTCCGCGATGTTTCAAAAAACGTCTTTGGTGCCTCTACTTAAACCATTTAACCGAACTATCACGTAGTTATCAAAACGTGTATGTCCGATGTTCGCAACATCCACAAACGACGTTTGGGGTTCAGCACACTAAGCGGTGCATTAAGGACATAAGCTTTCTACTGATCGCATAATCGCTACTGTCAACTTTCAACTATATTTTCTCTAGGAACATATCTAGACAGTAGAACTATAGCGTGAGCTACGACATAATTTGCAAAAGGTCTTTTGACTATGTTCAGGATAATTAAGTTCATCTTATGAACTCCCACTGAGATAGACATCCCTCTGGTCATCTAAGTGATTACATGATCCGAGTCAACTAGGCCGTGTCCGATCATCACGTGAGACGGACTAGTCATCATCGGTGAACATCTTCATGTTGATCGTATCTGCTATACGACTCATGCTCGACCTTTCGGTCTCCGTGTTTCGAGGCCATGTCTGTACATGCTAGGCTCGTCAAGTTAACCCTAAGTGTTTTCGCTGCGTAAAACTGTCTTACACCCGTTGTATGTGAACGTAAGAATCCATCACACCCGATCATCACGTGGTGCTTAGAAGCGACGAACTGTAGCAACGGTGCACAGTTAGGGGAGAACACTTCTTGAAATTTGTAAGGGATCATCTTATTTACTACCGTCATCCTAAGTAAACAAGATGCATAAACATGATAAACATCACATGCAATCAAATAGTGACATGATATGGCCAATATCATTTTGCTCCTTTTGATCTTCATCTTCGGGGCTCCATGATCATCATCGTCACCGGCATGACACCATGATCTCCATCATCATGATCTCCATCATCGTGTCTTCATGAAGTTGTCACGCCAACGACTACTTCTACTTCTATGGCTAACGCGTTTAGCAATAAAGTAAAGTAAGTTACATGGCGTTCTTCAATGACACGCAGGTCATACAAAAAAATAAAGACAACTCCTATGGCTCCTGCCGGTTGTCATACTCATCGACATGCAAGTCGTGAATCCTATTACAAGAACATGATCAATCTCATACATCACATATATCATTCATCACATCCTTTTGGCCATCTCACATCACATAGCATACCCTGCAAAAACAAGTTAGACGTCCTCTAATTGTTGTTGCATGTTTTACGTGGCTGCTATGGGTTTCTAGCAAGAACGTTTCTTACCTACGCAAGACCACAACGTGATATGCCAATTGCTATTTACCCTTCATAAGGACCCTTTTCATCGAATCCGTTCCGACTAAAGTGGGAGAGACTGGCACCCGCTAGCCACCTTATGCACCAAGTGCATGTCAATCGGTGGAACCTGTCTCACGTAAGAGTACGTGTAAGGTCGGTCCGGGCCGCTTCATCCCACAATACCGTCGAAACAAGATTGGACTAGTAACGGTAAGCATATTGAACAACATCAACGCCCACAACTACTTTGTGTTCTACTCGTGCAAAGAATCTACGCAATAGACCTAGCTCATGATGCCACTGTTGGGGAACGTAGCAGAAATTCAAAATTTTTCCTACGAATATCACCAAGATCTATCTATGGAGAGACCAGCAACGAGTAGAAGGAGAGAGTGCATCTACATACCCTTGTAGATCGCTAAGCGGAAGCGTTCAAGTGAACGGGGTTGATGGAGTCGTACTCGTCGTGATTCAGATCACCGATGATCAAGTGCCGAACGGACGGCACCTCCGCGTTCAACACACGTACAGCCCAGTGACGTCTCCCACGCCTTGATCCAGCAAGGAGAGAGGGAGAGGTTGAGGAAGACTCCATCCAACAGCAGCACAACGGCGTGGTGGTGGTGGAGGAGCGTGGCAATCCCGCAGGGCTTCGCCAAGCACCTACGGGAGAGGAGAAGAACTTGGGAGAGAGGGAGGGGCTGCACCAAAGGCATAAGGTGTTTTTGGGAGGCCCTCCTACCCCACTATATATAGGGATCCCAAGGGGGGGGTGCGCCAGCCCCTAGGAGATCCAATCTCCAAGGGGGCGGCGGCCAGGGGAGGAGTCCTCCCCCCCCCCCCAAGGCACCTAGGAGGTGCCTTCCCCTGCTGGGACTCTTCCTTTAGGGTTTCCCCAGGCGCATGGGCCTCTTGGGGCTGGTGCCCTTGGCCCATGTAAGCCAAGGCGCACCCCCTACAGCCCATCTGGCCCCCCGGGGCAGGTGGCCCCACCCGGTGGGCCCCCGGGACCCTTCCGGTGGTCCCGGTACAATACGATGACCCCGAAACTTGTCCCGATGGCCGAAACAGGACTTCCTATATATAAATCTTTACCTCCGGACCATTTCGGAACTCCTCGTGACGTCCGGGATCTCATCCGGGGCTCCGAACAACATTCGGTAACCACATAAAAGCTTCCTTTATAACCCTAGCGTCATCGAACCTTAAGTGTGTAGACCCTACGGGTTCGGGAGACATGTAGACATGACCGAGACGTTCTCCGGTCAATAACCAACAGCGGGATCTGGATACCCATGATGTCTCCCACATGTTCCACGATGATCTCATCGGATGAACCACGATGTCAAGGACTTAATCAATCCCGTATTCAATTCCCTTTGTCTATCGGTATGTTACTTGCCCGAGATTCGATCGTCGGTATCCAATACCTTGTTCAATCTCGTTACTGGCAAGTCACTTTACTCATTCCGTAACACATCATCCCGTGATCAACTCCTTGGCCACACTGCGCATATGATGATGTCCTACCGAGTGGGCCCAGAGATACCTCTCCGTTTACGCGGAGTGACAAATCCCAGTCTCGATCCGCATAAAACAATAGATACTTTCGGAGATACCTGTAGTGCACCTTTATAGTCACCCAGTTACGTTGTGACGTTTGATACACCCAAAGCACTCCTACGGTATCCAGGAGTTAC
This sequence comes from Triticum dicoccoides, assembly GCF_002162155.2. Classification (NCBI taxonomy): domain Eukaryota; kingdom Viridiplantae; phylum Streptophyta; class Magnoliopsida; order Poales; family Poaceae; genus Triticum; species Triticum dicoccoides. Next base: position 525,408,238 of record NC_041393.1, read on the forward strand.
ACGCTCTCATGGTCGAAGGAAGAGATACTTGACATTGGCAAAGCTCTAGCAAATGAACTACACGATCTTTTGTGCTAGGCTTAGGATTGGGTCTTGTCCATCACATCATTCTCCTAATGATGTGATCCCGTTATCAACGACATCCAATGTCCATAGCCAGGAAACCATGACTATCTGTTGATCACAACGAGCTAGTCAACTAGAGGCTCACTAGGGACATATTGTGGTCTATGTATTCACACGTGTATTACGATTTCCGGATAATACAGTTATAGCATGAATAAAAGACTATTATCATGAACAAAGAAATATAATAATAACACTTTTATTATTGCCTCTAGGGCATATTTCCAACACTCGCTATCCCCCCTCTTATTCTGGCATCCTGCAGTTCAGTCCATCGATATTGCCTCTTTACACATATACCCATGCATATGCAGTGTAGATCCTTGCTTGCGAGTACTTTGGATGAGTACTCACGGTTGCTTTGCTACTTCTTTTTCCCCCTTTCCCGGTTATTGCGATCATTTGATGGAGTCCAGGAGCCAGAGGATCCCGATGATGGTTCTACATGGAGTTCGGCTTCGAGGAGTAGTTAGGCGGTCCCAGGCAGGAGGCCTTGCCTTTTTGATCGTCGCTACTTTTGTGCTAGCCATCTTATGGCAACTTGTTTAACTTATCTCTGTACTCAGATATTGTTGCTTCCGCTGACTCGTTTGTACTCAAGCTGATGTATTCGAGCCCTCGAGGCCCCTGGCTTGTAATATAAAGCTTGTATTATTTTAATTTGTGTGTAGAGTTGTGTTGTGATATCTTCCCGTGAGTCCTTGATCTTGATCGTACACATTTGCGTGTACGATTAGTGTACGATTGAATCGAGGGCGTCACAAGTTGGTATCAGAGTCGACTGCCTGTAGGAATCCCCCTTCCAAACTCCTTGGCCGAAGTTTAGTCTAGTCATTGAAAAAGTTTTTACTAACTTGGTTGTGCGGCTTACGGGCCCACATCGCCATTGGGTGGTATTAGGATCTTTTACTCCTCGTCTATACTCTGGGACTCTGATCTCTCTTCTATTCGGGTTAAATGATTTTGCTAACTCTAACTCTAGGTTCTCGTAAATACTTTCTCCCGGAGAGCCCCTTCATTCCAGATGATGGCTTGCTTCACGAGAACATTCCGAAGATACTCTTCGATATTCTCTCGAGACTTTGTGCCCACCACTTTTGCTATTCCCGACCACCGATAAATCCTTATGGATAACTACTTACACTTGCCATTCATACGATCATCCCCCATTGTTCTTTTTATTACGAGATACCCCCAAAGTTTTCTCTATTGTTACGAGAATACCTTGTGCCTACTGCCTTGCAGTTCTTTGCCACATGAATACTCCTACAAATAAATCCTCGCACTTGTCGAGTATCCGCTCATCCCCAGTTGTTCATGTGTTTCACAAAAGTCTTCAAAATACTATTTGATCTTCCGAAAATCCTCAGGAGCCTTTTGCTCTTGAAATTCTTGCTTACTTGCATTATGGTTAATCCCATAAGTCTAGTAATCTTATTGACATCCTTTGTCATTATCATTTTGAGTCCGTTGATTCAATATGTTGTGGTTGCTCGCAATCCTCAACCGAATCGAAGCATTCACCCTTCCGGCTCAGACGCCAATTTTAGACAGGAGCTAGTTCTCGACCAATCAAATTGTCGTTGATTGTACCCCTAAGGCTATTCAACTTATCCATCCCTAATCAGAGTGTTGCTTCTGATCCCTTGAATTAGAAATCATAATTCCTTTGCATTTGTGCTTTGAATTAGTCAGTTGCTTCTATAATCCAATGCCTTTGCATTGTTTCTTTCACCGGTTGTGTGGCGATACTCACATCAGCTTCATTACGGACCATCAGGTCATTTGTTGAATTATCATCCGATAGTGTCCGTTGTATACAAAAACCTCGAGAAGTTCTTTCCCTGATACCTAATGCCATTGATAAATCCTATTCTTTGATTTGGCCAACCATGCTCTACTTGGAGCTGGTGACATTTACTCTTCTAGCTGCTGGCATATGTTTCTAAGATAACCCGATGGGTTGAACCTATGCCTTCCTTAATATGTGTGAACTCGGAAGTTTTCATGAGTCATACTCTTCTGGTATTTTGCCAAATAAAATTTCAACGCTACAACTTCTTTGAAAGTGAGAAGTGAATGAAATGTTCTGCATTGGAGAAGTGGGAGTCAACCTTGAACTTTGTGTTCATGCCCATAGACACGATGTAGATCGTATCATTAAAGCTTCTCTTAAATTAATTATTCCTTTGGTATAAGTTCATCTTATATCTAGGATCTGGTCTTATGCAATCGTGGTTCCGACCATGTTCTCCTTTAAATACCATTTCTCCTGCAAGTTTAAGAACTTGTCTTCTGCAGAGCAATACCCCAGTCCAACCTCTACTTTGATCCGTCATCGAGTATTACCCCCTGGTATCTCGAGATTATCATGGAACTGCATAACTTCTTATGAGTTCTTCATCAAGTAATACATTCTCATTGATTCCAATTTTTCACGGGCTTTGAGTTATGAAACACTCAAAGACACCGATAACTGAACCGAGTCCGCACTACGGTTCAACAACTCTTAGTAATCTTATTTACGTACGAGTTTGTACCCGATCACGCCATTCCTAGCCTGTTTGGCTATATCATTGTCATGACGATTTTAACTATGCTACCTGGTCCTTCTTCTCGGAGCACCATTTTTGACAATGAGCTAACCTTACGTCGATCTTCCTCGTCTTATCGTTTCACCTCAAACAACAAGCTTGATTCTGAGTTGGTGTCGTATCCGTGGTTCCAATAATCTTATGTTGCATCAGTCCTTTTACTTGATGTAGTCGGTGTTCGATTGCTTCTTCGTGGAGCCTCTCGACAAAATTTGTTGTGATCATCATCAACATTTTGAATCTTTCCAGGATACCAATCAAATTCTTGATGATAAGTACCACCCTCGCCCCTTGGTAATTTGAGTTACCATCGACAACATCCTTACCTTCCTTCCATCACAAACTTATTCATGTTATGGATGCAACTTGCTATCTAGCTTGTAATATGTTCTACCTTGGACTATTACCATCTTTTATGTCAAGGATGTCATGCGAATTTAATCACCTCTTGAGAATTCTTGATACAAGTAATACTTATCATCATCACCGTTCCTTCTTGGTCCTTGTGTTGTTTCTAATCAGAATACCGGCAATTCAACTTTGAGGTGTGAATTCAAAACTTCTAGCAACCCTATTGCTTTGAAGTGAATGGTCGATAGTTTCATTCTAATTCTTTTGTTCATTAAGTCACCATTCTAACATTGATTCTGCGACCCAACCCATCGGGTGCACCTTTCTATCAATGTTTAATTGTGTATGCTTTCGTCGAGCATACACCATTATATCATTTGATCTGAAAAATGTTATCTCCTTGATCACATGATTGTGGAAACCCATCTTTTTGGAAATATCGAGGAATGGTCGCTGAGCCATCAGCCACCTCCTCCTCCTCTCTTTGGCTTAATGATGAACTCTTGTTTTGGAACTCACTTCCATAGTTCATTTCCCGAGAATCTTACAATGTCATCTCGTCAATTTGTCTTGCACCTTTTCTTCTCATGCATCCTAAGTCGGAGGTATGCTGACACCAATCGGATCTGAACCTCAGACAGATATGATGGTTGGAACATATTTCCAAGAGTTATAACATTGATCTTTATATGACTCGGTAAGGTGATGTCATGCCTAGCGCACCTGACCGGAGGACCTATTGTTATAATTTTCCTTTTAGCAAGGCTATCCATTCTCCCATGAGGAAATTGTAAAACTTATTCTACAAGTTGTTCCTGATGGATCCTTCATGTATCTGACGTCTGGCCTTTGCTTGTAGACCATGTCAATGCTATCTCGAAGCATGTCTGTGGTACTCCGAATTTCAATAAGAACATTTGAAGCACAATGCTAAATTTTCTTTATCAATTTTCCAAACACCGTTGTATGGAAGGCATAAAATTTCTTTCCCCTTTTCTAAAGGGTTTTCTATGTTATATCCTGTCATGGATATCATGCTCTATTTCTCCTTGGGAAGGATATACCCCTGAATAATGTGTTTAGACACATTTTCCTTTCCATTGTATTGTTTAATCTGATGATCACCTTTTCCTTTCCATTGTTTTGTTTAACCTTTCTGGTGATCTATATGATCTAAGCAGTAATATCCTTCTGCTTATGTAAACACCTGGGTGTACAATCGTGTCGGTAAGACCCTGTTACTATTGTTGATGACATTCCAGTAACCACCGATGGACGAGAACTTTGCCTATTGGTCCGCTTCATTCAGCGAGTAGGAGAATGGTTCTCGTCGTCCCTCGCCCTTGGTACTGATGTTGTTGCTGACATAACTGATAGGATATCCTCTGGCATGCCTTGCTTACATGATCGTGCAAGTCATCACCGCCTTCCTACTTTTAACCCACATGATGGGCCCATAACCCACAGTTTCACAGGATGGAAACCTGACTCTCCTGTACGCTCCATGTTCCAAAGGTTGTTCCTCGTGCATGGCCTCTATATAATTCATGACCCACCTTCCGAGAGATCATCAATTTTGTTATCAGACACAATACTTATTCCCGTTGCTTTGAACCCCTTTCACGCCCTATTTCAGGCATCGAACGATTGCCTACCCACTCGAAACTTCCCATGATGCCTCCTTACTTTGCTCTCGATAAATTTTTTTAAGTTTTCACTTTGAGAGTTACTTCCTGCCACCCTCCCCGATGTTATCGACCAGATAGTCAACCTTGCAGAGGTCCATTCTCTCGAAATACCCACCCTTTATTCTTTCATAAGTACGATGGAGTTTCCGAAGAAAGGATGATGACTTCATCATGATGACCTGAAGTAGAGAATTGAAGACATCAACGTGAGGGATCAACTCCTTCGAGAAGAGCAACCAAAGACGGGAAGATCCATTAGAATTTTGTAACCAAATCTTCCCCCTCACTTCCCCTCTTAAATCTCGGGACGAGATTTCTTGTAGTGGAGGAGAATTGTGACGCCCGGATAATTAAGCTACAGTAACCCTCTGCTAATCATGCCACGTCACCTCAATTACTGTTGCTAATCTCGCGTTAGCTCGAAACCGATTCGAATCCAAATTAAAAATAAGGCAAACAACAAAAGTTTTCAAACAATGAAACTAAAATGTTCGGGTCATGCCACATAATGCATAGGTGATTATGGTGGTGAAACCAAACTTTTATGAAATGCTTAACTTCACTAAAATGATTTAAGTAGTATAAAACCTAATTATTTAAATGCCTTTACTAATTAATAAAATATCAAACTAAATTATTTGGGGACTAGACTTTTTGTGACAGTGGCCTAAATTGAAATACTAAATTAGAAGCCAAGTATATATTTTACAAAAACTAAAACAATAGGAAACAAAGAGAAAACAGAAAATAAAATAAATAAAAAGGAAAAGATAAAATGAAAAACGAAATATCTAATCTACTGGGCCTTGGCCTAGCTAGCCACTCCCTGTCAGGCCTTAGTCCACCTGACCCAGGTTGCCCTTCCCTATCCCCCACCCCGATCGAACCCTAGGGCAACCACTCCCACTATAGCTGGCCAAATGGGCTTTTTTTCGGGCCGGCCCGTGAGCACGCTCGGCACGGCCCGCCTTGGGCCAGGCACGGCACGGTCTAAATGGGCCGGGCCCGGCACGCGGCACGCCCTGGGCCGTGCCTGGGCCTGGAGGCTGGGCACGCGGGCCGGCACGGCACGGCCCGATTATGTTTTTTAATTTTTTTATACATCTATATATGGCCCAATATATAAAAATAGGCTAAAAACGCTTAGTGCGGCAAATAATAGGCTGAAAATATGCGGCCCACCGTGCTAAACGGGCCAACGTGCCGGCCCGTTTACTAACTGGGCCGTGCCTGGGCCTGGGGGCGCAGCACGCGGGCCGGCACGGCACGGCCCGTATAGTAATCGTGCCCTGGCGGGCCGTGCCGGGCCAGGCACGATTATGATGGGCCGGGCCGTGCCAGACCGGGCCGGCCCGTTTGGCCAGGTATGACTCCCACTTCCCCCATCGATCCAGTTCTCCAGCGTCGAACCACCCCCCCCCCAATCCTCCCGCACGAACCCCCACTCCTCCTGACCGAGACCCCAACCCTCTCCCGTTCTCCAGCGTCGCCAAGCACCCCGCACCCGACCCCCTTGCCGCGATGGAGCTCCACCTCGCCGCCGTGCCCGCGCCCGAGGAACCGCCGCCTACCGCCATCGCCCGACGCGGCCCCAAAGCTACCTCGCGTCGAGTCGACGCCCTGTCGCCGGATCTTGCTTCCCCGACTCCTCCCCGAGCCTGCTGCCAGTTCCATACGGCCCCGCCATGAGCCCCAACCTCCCCTCCTCTCTCCCTTGCACTCACGGCAGCCAAGGCTGTGACCGCGCTCACGTCCCTGCGGCCAGCCCGCGCCCATGGCTGCCTCGTGCCCCGTCCTCTTCTTCCTCCCGCGACGCCGTTGTCCGCCAGCCCCGCCAGCTACGGCCACCTACAGCTGCTGCCCCGCTGCGGGCGCCGCTCGCCTCGCCTTGCCACCACGCGCATGCACACCCACCCTGTGCCCCTGAACGTGCCCACGGCCGTGCCCCTGTTGTCCGTCTTCCTCGCTCACCGTGCACGCGCACTCGGCTCCTGCCCGACCGCAGTGTCCCACGCCGACCGCACGCGTGCCCGACCTCGCCCTGGCCTCGCCTCGTCCACCCCGACGCACCGTCCCGGTGGCCCGCCACCGCCTGCCTCGCCACGTCCGCCCCGACGCACCGTCCCGGCGTCCCGGCACCGCCTGCATCACCACAGCCTTGCCTCGTCATGGCTTCGCCGCTGCCACACCAGCGCCGCTCTGGCGTCCTCCCCTCGGCGTGGCACCGACTGGCGGCGCCCAGTCCGGGCGCCCGCACCCATGCGCCCGCTAGCGCCCGCTCCAGTGGCCTCCTGGGCCCGCCCCTGTGGAACGTTAAAAAGAATAATAATAATAATTAGTTAATTAATTAAATAAATAAATAACTTAATTAATTGTGTTTATTTAACCTAATCATTTAGTTAAATAAATTAACCATGTTTAGTTAACCTGAGACTATGGCAAACGGGACCCACCTGCAGGGTTGACCTAGTCAACCTTTGGTACTGCTAACATCATACTGATGTCACGCTGACATCATAATTGCAATTTCTAAATTAATTTAATTATGCTAATTTCTAGAAAATGAATTAAAATCTTGAAAAATTAATATAAAATAATCCGTAACTCGGATGAAAATATTTTGAACATGAAAGTTGCTCAGAACGACGAGACGAATCCGAATACACAACCCGTTCGTCAGCCACATGTCCCTAGCATAGCAAACGTGCAACATTTCACCTCTGGTTCGTCTGTCCGAAAACGCGAACCGCCGGGGATACTTTCCCGGTTGTTTCCTCCCTTCGTTGGTATCACCTACTACCGCGTTAGGGCACACCTAGCACCGCGTATTGCCATGTTACGTTTTGTGATGCTTTGATTGCTCTGTTATTTATTGTTTCCCCCTCCATTACTTCTTTCCGGTAGACTCTGAGACTGCCGGTGACCCCCAGTTCGACTACGGAGTTGACGACCCTGTCGTATTTCGGGTTCCGGCAGACCCTCAAGGTTCGAACTCTGGTGCGCGCGGAGACCACACCTACTGCCTACCCGTGTCTCGTCGCCTCGCAAGAATCTAAACTACACGAAGAACAACACAAAGGACACGAGGTTTATACTGGTTCGGGCCACCATTGTGGTGTAACACCCAACTCCAGTGTGTGGTGTGGTGGATTACCTCTGGGGCTAATGATGAATAGTACAAGGGAAGAACAGACTCATGAGGGTCTGTTCTTGGCTGGTGCGATGAACTGCTAGGGGGAGTTCAATCGCTTGTCTCTCTCTCTCTCTTGCTTCTCTTTAGGTGTCTCTTGCCTGTTTTTTCCCCCGCGGTCTCACCCTCTTGCCTGTGGGTGGCTAGTCCTATTTATAGGTGGAGGCCCTGGGCCTCTTCCCAAATATTGAGCGGGAAGGGCGCCAAAAATTGGCCATTTCGAAAAGGAACATCTAGTACACTTATCCTGACTAAAGTTGGTCTTCGGCTGCCAAAGATCCTGACGGTGACGCCGGCTTGGGTTCCACGATGACCTCCATCCTGCCGCCCAGGTGGTCTCGGTCTTGTTGCACCGAAATGGTTGCCTTTGCTTGATACTCTCGCCTGCGCTTGCCCCCTTTACACCAAAGAGGAAACAAGGACTCTGCGCAGGCCGGCGCCCGCCTGGCGCCCGCCTGGCCTCGGTCGTCATGGCTTGCGTCACGGGCGCCTCGTGAGGTACCCCGCCTTGATCTCTCCGCCTCCTCGCGAGCCAGCCTGGCGAGGTTGTGCCTGGCGAAGCCTCCTGTCGTCCGCCCCGCGAGGCCTGACCCCTCGCGAGGGTCTTGAGCATGCGTTGATGAAGGTGGGCCGTACTGGGCCACTCCCTGAGTCACGCCGCAGGCCGCAGGCAGGCATGTCTAGGTACCCCCGTTCCCAGAACGCCGACAGTAGCCCCCGGGCCCAAGGCGCGCCCGAACTTGGGTTAGCAGGGAAGCGAAGGGGCAAGTATGAAGCGCCGCGGGTCCCATCAGCCTGCGGCCTTAGGCGCAGCGTGGCGGTTGATTGGACGTGGGCGTCGTTGCTCCCCCACGACGCCTCGGCATCTGCACGAATTGACAAGTCCCTGCATGCAAAATGGGTCATGATTACCTGCGATCGTGGAGGCCGGCGGTTGGCCTCCCCCGGCTATATGTACGGAACGGCGTGGCCCTTTCCAGTTCATCCCTTCTTGCTACTCTCCGTCTTCCTCTTTGTCCTTGCTCCTCCCTACGCCAATGGCGCCGATCCGTCGGTTTTCTGCCGAAGAGAAGGGGAAGGCCCCTCGAGAGGATCCTGTCCCGCTTCCTCCGAAGAAACGGCTCGCCTCCTACCGCGGAGAAGAGGGTGCTTGGCAGGAGGTGTCGAGGCCATGGTTTGAGTGGCCGCCGCCTGGATTCCCGTTGCCCTTGTATGCCCGGATCGAGGGTCCTGAAGGCATAGGCGCCGTCCCCGCCGGTGGATCACCGTGGTGCGCGTCGTTCCTCCTGGAGTTCACGCTGAGGGCTCCTCTCACGAGCTCGTGCTTCACGCCGCCATGCCTCCTCGGTCCTGGATTCGCCTCCCTCCTTCTTTCGCCTTTGAGATCCCGCCAAGGGGGCCTATCGAGCTTTGGCTGCAGCACGCTGACTGCAGTACCCCTGCGACCGGAGCGGAGGTCAAGGTCGTTGCTCCGGACAAGGTCTATATGACCCGTGGCTGGGGCGAGATCACCCGGGTCTGCAAGACGGGTGGCGCCATCGTAATCCACCTTGAGTTCGACAGCGCCTCCTTGATGTTCTTCAAGGTCTTCGACGCGGAGGGACGCTGGCTGGAGTGCTGCCCTGAGAAAGGCGGCCGGGGCCCTGCCGTGGCGAGGACTAGGCTCGCCAATCGTTCCCCCAGCAGCTCCTTAGGCAGCGGAGGTGCCGGAGGATCCAGTGACACCGCCGAGCCCTTCGTGACTCCGGAGAAGAGCGACGACAGCTACGAGCCCCCGAGCTTGCGCCACTCTCGGAGCAGGGCGGGCTCGTCAGGACGCCGCCGCCACTGATCTGTATGGGGTTGGCACCAGTGCCTGACGACCCACTGTTGATGATGGCGTCTCCTGCGGAGGCACGTGCAGTCAGCGCTCTTTAGGATTTGCTCCTTTTGTTCCCTGCGAGGAATCGAAGATCGCACCCCATGGGGGTTTGTAAGGTGCTTGTAGTTCCATTTGTTAATATGATCCTTATCGTGAAATGGTGTGAGGTGCTCGTCCCGTCCTAGCTTAGTCCCTCCTTTCGAACCTCGCGAGGAATTGACGCTCAGCGCTGACAGGTCCCGGTCCCAAGGCCGGCTTCAGCCGTCGCTGGTATGCCAGGTCGCGATGCCGTGGTCAAGGCCAGGAGGTGAGCGGCCCGGGGTCCAGTAAGAGCCCCTGAGTCGCGATGCTTAGGAGGTCCCCTTTAGCGCTCAAGTAGCCATCGTTCGGTGAGAAAGGAGCGCGACGTTGCCAAAACGGGACTGCATCAGGTGCGAGGTTGGTGCTGCGTTAGCCAGTATGTCCGGAGGATGACTTATCTCGAGGGTTATAAGCCACTCCTTGGCGCGGTGCCAGGCCCACGCTTCGGCAGCTGAGGAGTTGCCTGGCGAGGTCCCCACGCGCTTCTTCCCTCTCGCCTTTGCTCCCCTTCGTGCTCTACGTCCTCAGGTCCCGGCCCTCGAGCGAGCTCAGCCGTCGCTGGTATGCCAGGTCGTGATGTCGTGGAAAAGGCTAGAAGGTGAGGGCTGGAGAGCCAGTAAGAGCCCATGAGTCGCGATGCTCAGGTACCCCCCCTTTAACGTGCAAGTGGTTCACGTGGGTGAGAGTGAAGGAGATGCTGTGAAGGCCTCGCCCGACGCTGCTCCTCAAAGAGAACCTGCGAGCTCATCACAAGAAAATGAGAGTTTGCCATTACAGTTGTCAGCCAGCTGCTGGTTGCTCTGGAAGGGTGAGAGGCACTGAAGGCTTGGTGAGGTGGCGCCTTGCGGCGTTGCCGCAGCCGGAGCTCAGCCATTCAGGTTTACCGACGTTGCAGGGACGGACCCATGCGCAAGCGTCGTGCCATTAGGGAGCAGCCCCATCAGTTGGTGCCAATCGAGCGGGCGATTAAGTCAAGCACGTTAATCATGAAGGAGCAGACCCAATTAGATAGGCATAGAAAGAGGCGAACGCCGCTGGGTAGGACCCGAGCGACTTGGGGATGATGCAGCCCGAGGGGTGCCCCCAATAAAGTAAACTAAAAACATGAACTAAAGGGATACATGCCGCAGGGACGGACCCACGTGGCCTAGGAATGATGCAGCCCTGGGGGCGCTCCCAGCTGAAAATGAACTCGAAGGATGTCACCTGATGATGTTGAAGATGAAAGGATGCTGAAGTAGCGGACGGCGTGCGCTGCGGAAGCCGATCTTCACGAGCCCCCAGGCCTAGGAGCCTCGGGAGGCTCCGGAGGCGCTGGCGGCTCCTCGCGGACCATCTCCATCTCCGCCAGGACTGTGGAATGCCTGGCCGCTTGATCCTCCAGGATGCTCCTCATGAGGCGCTGACGCAACGCAGCCGCGTTCGGCACGCCGTAAGGCATGCGAACATAGATGTGGGGTGGACCTTCGCAGCGTCCCACGCGTGAGGGCCAGAATCGCTCCTTAGAGGCGGCTCGATTGAGTCCTGGTATGTCGATGCAGACGCGCAGCCCACCATCCTGGGGAGCTACGGCGGGTAAGCGACGACTGCCACTCATGACTCTTGACTCCTGCAGCTCCTGAATGATCTCGCTGACGAACTCCTGAGGGTTTGGCCCTCCTTGCCTTGCCCCTTTCTGCGGGAAACGTGTTCTGAAACACGCCTCCAAGTGGTGCCCGAGCGCCTCCCTCGTGATCTTAGCAAAGTCGATGGCCCTCCAGGAGAGAGCCCCCGAGCCTGTCTCGAAGAGGGCGCCGGGCGCGCCGTCCTATGCGACAGAAGGAGGCATCCCCTGAACAGGCACGGACCCTGAGGGGCCTGCCTCCCGAGGGGTCGGACCAGGCGATGTCTTCTTCTTCTTAGGGACAGCCTCGGGAAGCCTCCCGCTCCTGTGATCTGGGTCTTCAATTTACGCGGCTTGAAAAGCACGTTCCAGAGAACACACAGCGTCTCTCTCTTCACAAGGCACCGTGATGACTCCACCGCTTCCTGGCATCTTGAGGACATTGTAGCCGTGATGAGTCATGGCCATAAACTTGGCCAGGGCTGGGTACCCGAGGATGGCATTGTACAGAAGGCGAATGTGAGCGACGTCGAAGTCAATGAGCTCGGTGCGGTAGTTGTCGTGCTTCCCGAAGGTGACAGGAAGGCGGACCTTCCCTATCAGAACCGTGGAACCATCGGTGACTCCTGAGAAAGGCTTGGTTGGCTGCAGCTGATTGTATGGCACTTAGAGATTGTTGAACGTCTCGACGGATAGGATATTGAGCCCTACTCCGCCATCGATGAGGGTCCTGATGACCTGCACATTGCTGATGATTGGGGAACAAAGCATCGGGAGGACTCCAGCTGTGGCCAAGCACTTGAGCTGATCCACTGAGTTGAACGTGATGGCGCACGCTGACCACTTGAGAGGGCGTGTGGCCTCAAGCTTGGGGAGGACTGCATTCACTTTGCGAGCAAACTGCTTGAAGATGCGCTGAGAGGCCGGGGCCTGAGCGCCGCCCAAGATGCAAGCGATTGCGCGCGGCTCCTGGAAGCCTCCAGCCCCCTCGTCCTGATGATGGTCTTCATTCCTCCTCGGCTGTGGTGGTAGAGGAGGGAGGCCCGCGTTGCCTTGCATGCAATCCTCGCGAGGCTGATCCCTCCAACCTCCCTCGCGAGGCGGGTCCCTCCAACCTCCCTCACGAGGCTGGTCCTGCTAGCGGTCCTCGCGAGGTTGGTCACGCCACCCTTGGCGAGGGCCACGGTCTTCCCAATGTCCTCCACCTCTTCCTCCTCCTCGGCCATAGCCCCGGTCGCTGCGCTCGGGGCGTCGGCCGGCACGCACGTCCCGCACGGCCCTGAGCTCCTGGCATTCGTTGGTGTTGTGGGTGTGGAGGTCGTGGTACACGCAGTACCGGCTGCCCCTGGATGACTCAGGCTGATCCCTGCCTCGCTTGGTGTCCGGCTCTGCCGCAAGCACGGGAGCCCCCTTGCGCTTCACGTCCTTGACCTTGGGCTTCTTCTCTTCTGGGTCAGCAGCTGGCAGCTCAAGGAGGGAAAGGCTCCCTTCCTCAGCCCTAGTGCACTTGGTCGCCAAATTGAACAGCTCCACGGAGGTGCACAGGTCTTCATGGATCACGAGCTCCTCCTTCATCTTGACGTCACGCACGCTGTCGGAGAAGGCTGAGATGATGGCCTCCTCAGACACCTTGGGGATCTTAAGGCGAGCGTTGTTGAAACGCTGGATGAACTTCTGCAGGGTTTCTCCCGGCTGCTGCTTGATGCGGCGCAAGTCTCTCATGGCCGGGGGTCGATCGCGTGTGCCCTGGAAGTTGGTGATGAATCGGGTGCACATCTCATCCCAGGAGGAGATTGTGCCGGGGGCCAGGTTCAGGAGCCAGGTGCGGGCGCCGTCCTTGAGCGCCATGAGAAACCAGTTCACCATGACCTTCAGGTCCCCGTTGGCGGCTTCGATGCCCAGCTCATAGAGTTGGAGGAACTCAGCAGGGTCAGCCGTGCCATCGTAGCACGAGGGCAGATATGGCTTGAACTTACCCGGCTAGGCCACGCTGCACAGCTCGATGGAGAAGGCACGGCAGCCTGCAGTGGCCGCGGGAGCCCTTTGGTGACGGAGAGCTTGATCTTGCGGGTCTTCGTGTGCTGCCGCCAGGAGCAGCGCGGGGTCTTGGCGCGCTGGAGCAGGAGCGCGTTCGTGCCGGGCCGGTGCGGGGAGCACACGGGCAGCTTCTTGGGGACGAGGGATCTCTTGGCAGCTCTTCTCTTGTTGTGCTGGCGCCGGACGGAGTGGGTTCCGCCTAGGGGCCACGCGCCTTGGGGCCAAGGCGCCTTCTTGAGGGGGGGTGGCTGAGGCGCCCCCGGAGCTTCGTCGCCCGCGCGAGGCGGGGCGCGATGCAGTGAGAGGGATGGTGCAGGGGAGCCCCCGCGACGCTGATGAGCTCGGTGATGCGGGCGAGCCACTCGTCGTAGAGGTCATCGACGGGACGGTAGTGCAAGAGCTCCCGCGCCAGGAGCAGCGCGGCGTGCGCGACCGCAGGAGCGCGACGGCCGTGGGATGAGGAACCTGCTGGAGTCAGCGACGGGGTGGCGGTGCGGCCTTCTCGCCGCACCGAAGGATGCAGGGACGATGCCTGCTGCTCGTTCCCCGCCGGGCCGGTGGTGGACGGCAGGCGACGGGGAACAGCGGGGGCGCCCGCCGAAGGGGGCCGTCTGGGCGACACGAGTGGCGAGAGTGGCCCGGCGCTCGGCGCGGGCTCGGCGAGCGTCTGACATGGATGCGACGGGCGGCGAAACACGAGGCCACGGAAGGCAGAATCTGGCGCACCCCTACCTGGCGCGCCAAATGTCGGATTTCGGGTTCCGGTAGACCCTCAAGGTTCAAACTCTGGGGTGCGCGCGGAGATCACACCTACTGCCTACCCGTGTCTCGTCGCCTCGCAAGAATCTAAACTACACGAAAGAACAACACAAAGGACATGAGGTTTATACTAGTTCGGGCCACCATTGTGGTGTAACACCCTACTCCAGTGTGTGGTGTGGTGGATTGCCTCTGGGGATGATGATGAATAGTACAAGGGAAGAGCAGCCTCACGAGGGTCTGTTCTTGGCTGGTGCGATGAACTGCTAGGGGGAGTTCAATCGCTTCTCTCTCTCTCTCTCTTGCTCTTCTTTAGGTGTCTCTTGCCTGTTTTTTTCCCCGCGGTCTCACCCTCTTGCCTGTGGGTGGCTAGTCCTATTTATAGGTGGAGGCCTTGGGCCTCTTCCCAAATATTGAGCGAGAAGGGCGCCAACAATTGGCCATTTCGAAGGGGAACATCTAGTACACTTATCCTGACTAAAGTTGGTCTTCGGTAGCCAAAGATCCTGACGGTGACGCCGGCTTGGGCTCCACGATGACCTCCATCCTGCCGCCCTGCTGGTCTCGGTCTTGTTGCACCGAAATGGTTGCCTTTGCTTGATACTCTCGCCTGCGCTTGCCCCTTTACACCAAAGAGGAAACAAGGACTCTGCGCAGGCCGGCGCTCACCTGGCCTCGGTCGTCATGGCTTGCGTCACGGGCGCCTCGTGAGGTACCCCGCCTTGATCTCGCCGCCTCATCATGAGCCAGCCTGGCGAGGATGTGCCTGACGAAGCCTCCTGTCATCCGCCCCGCGAGGCTTAGCCCCTCGCGAGGGTCTTGAGCACGCGTTGATGAAGGTGGGCCGTACTGGGCCACTCCCTAAGCCACGCCGCAGGCCGCAGGCAGGCAAGTCTGGGTACCCCCGTTCCCAGAATGCCGATAGACCCGTTCTTGCCAGAGCAACCAGGCAAGCCCCCCCCCCCTTGATCAACAGATATTGCCTATTCTCCTCTCTACTACTTGCATTAGAGTAGTGTAGCATGTTACTGTTCGGTTACTCCTATTCTGTTGCATATCCTATCATTGTTACTACAGTCGTTAATACCTTACCCACAATCCTAAATGCTTAGTATAGGATGCTAGTTTATCATCAGTGGCCCTACATTCTTGTCAGTCTGCCATGCTATACTATCGGGCCGTGATCACTCGGGAGGTGATCACGGGTATATGCTATACATACATACTATTCAGGTGGTGACTAAAGTTGGGTTTCCTCATTGAGTACTCACAAGTGATTTCAATGTGGGGGCTAGAAGGACAGGTGGCTCCATCCCGATAGAGGTGGGCCTGGGTTCCCGACGTGTGGGGACCCCGACTCATAAGTCGAGATCACTGAATGCACGTGTACAGTGATCCCAGAGATCAATGCTCACTGAACACACAGAAGCTGAATAACAAGAGTCTTACATCCATACATACCGTCTTACACAAATTATGACCATTATGGTCAAGTCTTACATTGATAAAGCCTTAAGGGTTGAACATCAAATGAAACACAAGCAGCGGAAATCTTCGTCGATAAGTAGAACCCATGCCATCTGCCTTAACCCTACAGGCATTCTGACTGGGAAACGTCCTAGTTCGCATGTTCGTCTCCAAAGGACTCTTCTTCGAACTCCGGTTCTTCCATGCCTGGTCAATTAAATAACCAGGCAACGGCGGAGATGGCTGCTATGGCGAACGGCAGCGACGGTGGTGTTCGGCCGTGTGAGAGAGAGAGTGAGGGAGAGGAGAGGAGAGCCGGGGGAGAGTGAGAGAGAGCAGGGGGGAGGGGCGTGGCGTCGTCCAGGGCATCGAGCGAGGAGGGGAGGGCAGGCAAGCAGGCGAGCAGGTGGCGTGGCGCGGTGGCGCGCGCGCGCGCCGGCCACACTCCCCTCCCTCTGTCGGGACGAAGACGACAGAGGAGGGAGGTGGGCTGGGCCGGCTGCCGGCTGGGCCAGCCAGCTGGCTGGGCCGCACAGTGGAGGAGCCCAGGTAAGCTCCTCCTGTTATATATTTTTCTGTTTTTTAATTTCTGACATTTGTTTTGATTTAAATAATATATTAAATCATTTATTTAACTTATGCCAATTTTTGCAGGAGCTATTTATATTATTCCAAAGCTCTTTTATAATTGGCATAATATTTGGGCATATATTAATATATATAATTAATATATTTCCAATGCAAATATTTATGCATTAATTCCAAATGCCCAAAATAAATGTCCATGAGCCACTAAAAATATTGGTTTGATTTTTATCTCTGTCCAATATTTTCAGAGAGCAACATGAGCATTTTCTTGGACCCTTTTGGAGAAATTTTTATTTGGGTCATTTTCAAAATGGTTCTGAGGGTTTCACAGATCCCCATTTCAAATTTCTGATGAAAGAGTAAACATGATGCAACACTCTATTGCATGACTAGCTAGGGTGTGACAACTCACCCCCACTCAAAAGAATCTCGTCCCGAGATTTGGGTTCCTCCGAGAAGAAAGCGGGGTACTCGAGTCGAAGACGATCCTCCCTTTCCCAAGTTGCTTCATCCTCAGAATGGTGCGACCATTGAACCTTGAGAAACTTGATATTATGACGCCGGGTGGTACGTTCGGCTTGATCGAGGATACGAATGGGGTACTCTCGATATGTAAGATTATCTTGGAGATCAAGCGTTTCGTGGTCCACTTCACGGATAGGATCCGAGAAGCAACGCCTGAGTTGGGAAACGTGGAAGACATCGTGGACTCTAGAATTTGGTTGACGCGTTCCACTTGACCACTCGACTGAGGGTGGAAAGCGGTGCTAAAGGAGAGACGGGTTCCCATAGCATTTTGGAAACTTTCCCAAAATCGAGAGGTGAAAAGACTTCCTCGATCCGAGTTAATTTCCAAAGGGACACCGTGAAGGGACACTATTCGGGAGATGTATAAGTCTGCCAGCTGACTAGCGGTTATACTCTCACGAACAGGTAAGAAATGAGCTACTTTGGAAAGACGATCGACCACGACGAAAATAGCATTATTCCCTCTCTTGGTCCTGGGAAAACCGGTAATGAAATCCATACCAATTTTATCCCATTTCCATTCAGGAATAGCTAAGGGTTGAAGGGTGCCAGCAGGCCGTTGATGCTCTGCTTTTACACGACGACAGACGTCGCAATTAGCAATATACTGAGCAATTTCTCTCTTCATCCTAGTCCACCAGAACCTCTGGCGTAGATCCTGATACATCTTAGTACTACCGGGATGAATAGTGAGAGGAGATTCATGAGCCTCCTTAAGGATCAACTGCCGTAGATGCTGGTTCTTGGGAACCACTAGACGGTTCTCAAAGTACACAACACCATGATCATTTGTGGAGAAACAACTAGCACCTCCGCTAGCAATGTTCTCCTTGATCTTAGCTATTCCCTTTCTCGCTTCTGGGCAGCAATGATTTGATCCGTAAGAGTAGGTTTCGCCACCAAGGTGGAGAGAAATCCTTGAGGAACAAGGTGAAGGTTAAGCTTCCGAAATTCCTCATGGAGAAGCGGTTGACTTTGTTGTAACATCAGATTGTTACAATAGGATTTACGACTTAGCGCATCAGCCATGACGTTGGCTTTCCCTGGGGTGTAGGTTATTCCTAAGTCGAAGTCGGTGATCAATTCAACCCAACGTCTCTGCCTGAGATTCAAATCCGGTTGGGTGAAAATATACTTCAGACTTTGGTGATCAGTGAAAATTTCGCAACGATTACCGAGGAGGTAATGTCGCCAGGTCTTAAGTGCATAGACTACGGCTGCAAGCTCTAGATCATGAGTAGGATAATTCTCCTCATGTGGGTGCAATTGCCGTGAAGCGTAGGCAATTACGTGTCGATCTTGCATGAGAATGCAACCTAGTCCTTGTCGCGAAGCGTCGCAGTAGATAACAAAGTCCTTGGAGAAGTCTGGCGGTACCAGTACGGGAGCAGAAGTCAGGCGTCTTTTCAGTTCCTGAAAGCTGTGCTCACATTGTGGAGTCCATTCGAACTTCTTATCTTTCTTGAGGAGTTCGGTTAGAGGTCTGGCAACTTTGGAGAAGTTCTCGACAAAGCGACGACAATAGCTCGCTAAGCCCAGAAAACTCCGAACTTGCTTGACTGATTCAGGTGGAGTCCAGTTAAGGACGGCTTGAACTCGCTCAGGGTTAACAGCAATACCTTTACCAGATATTACATGACCCAGATAGGTCACTTCTGACAACCAGAATTCACATTTAGAAAATTTGGCATAAAGACGATGCTCTCGAAGTTTCTGCAACACTAGCCTTAGATGTTCGGCATGTTCTTCCTCATTCTTGGAGTAGATGAGTATATCATCGAGGTAAACCACGACAAATTTATCCAAATACTCCATGAAGATTGAGTTCATTAACCGAGAAAAGGTGGCTGGAGCGTTGGTTAATCCGAAGGACATGACGGTGTACTCGTATTGGCCGTAACGAGTAACAAAGGCCGTTTTAGGAATGTCCCCGTTTCTGATTTTGATTTGGTGGTAGCCCAACCTCAAATCCATCTTGGAGAAGACTGAGGATCCAGCGAGCTGATCATACAGGTCGTTGATCCTGGGAAGTGGATATTTGTTCTTGATTGTGACCAAATTGACAGGTCGGTAATCTACAACCATCCGGTCCGTACCATCCTTCTTCTTGACGAATAGGACGGGGCAAGCCCACGGAGATGAGCTAGGTCGGATGAAACCCTTTTTCAAGGACTCATCGAGTTGTTTCTTAAGCTCGGCTAGTTCTAGGGGTGCCATCTTATAAGGTCTTCTAGCAATCGGAACGGTTCCTGGAATGAGGTCTATTACAAACTCAACATCCCTGTCAGGTGGAACACCTGGCAATTCCTCTGGAAAGACATCCGGGAAGTCACGGACTACCGGAACGTCCTCAAGGTCTGGCAAAGGGCTGGCGTTAAGAGAATATAATTGTCGCTTGGCTATTCGGGTCAAGACATTGACTATCTTCCCCGAAGGATGGGTGAGTTGAACAGTCCTAGAGAAGCAATCGATTTGGGCATGATGAGCCGACATCCAGTCCATACCCAGAATGATATTAATATCTGAAGATTTAAGGGCTATCAAAGACGCGAGGAAAACAAGTCTGTCGACTTGGATCTCATTTCCATAGCTTACCCTAGAGGTCTGCCATCTAGAACCAGGGGTAGAGATTTCCATAGTGGATGGCATGTCACAGAATGCAACGTTATGCAATCGAGCATAACTTTCGGATATAAAAGAATGAGAGGCTCCTGTATCGAAAAGAACAGATGCCGGGTGGCAGTTAACAAGAAGCGTACCGAGAACGACGTTGGGATCCTCTTGAGCTTCTTCGGCAGAGACATAGTTGACATGGCCACGTGAAGCGGTGACCGGCTTGGCGTGGAATATTTTTCCTGTCGGCTTGCCACGGCCAACCACTTTAGCAGATTGCTTGGGGTTGGTCTGGGGACACTCACGCATATAGTGACCAGATTCCCCACACTTGAAACAAGTCACGGAACTGGTACGTGGAGGAGCATTGTTAGTTGGACCCCCATAGGGCTTGGCTGGAGCAGACTGTTGAACGGGCCGAGGCGCCTGGAAAGATGGCCTCGGTGTGAACCTGGGTGGCAGGGCGGTGTTGGGTACCCACACGCGGCGCTTCTGAGGACCAGCACCGGATGAGGAACCCATGTCACGTCCATGCTTGCGTGTTGCGTCATAGTCAGTCTGACCAGTTTCAGCACTGGTGGCTTTGTTGACAAGTTTCGAAAAAGATGTGCACTCATGCAGACGGAGGTCGCGGCGAAGCTCAGGACTAAGGCCCTTACGGAACCTTGCTTGCTTCTTGGCGTCAGTAGACACTTCCTCAGTTGCATATCGGGCGAGATTACCAAACTCCCTGCTATAGGCATCCACAGAAAGTCGGCCTTGGGTGAAACTGCAAAATTCTTCACGTTTACGGTCCATGAGACCCTCCGGAATGTGATGTTCACGGAAAGCCTCGCTGAACTCAGCCCAAGTTGTGACATGGCCCGCTGGGCGCATAGCTCCATAATTCTCCCACCATAGACTGGCGGGGCCTTCAAGATGATATGCAGCAAAGGTGACCTTGTCAGCCTCCGCTACCAGCGCGGAACGCAGTTTGTGAGCGATACTGCGAAGCCAGTCATCAGCGTCGAGAGGCTCGACGGAGTGGTGGAACGTGGGTGGATGCAATTTGATAAAATCACTGAGTGACACCACGTTAGCCCTCTGATGGTGTGCTGTATTCTGTTCAATACGCTCCAACAAACGGTTTGTCTCCCGCTTGTTTCTCTCAGCTTCCATCATCACCTCGGCTAGTGAAGGAGGATGAGGCAGATTTGCATCCCTGGCTTCACTGCCTTCGGCCTGCTCTTGAGAAGCAGGGTTAGCGCGCGTGTTGACCATCCTAGGTAAACAAGACAATGATTTAGTCAGGATGGTAAAATTCCGACATAGGATTCATAATGTAAGAAATAACTCGGAATGCAAGATGATCATCCGTATGACATGGTAGATACAGAAACTGCTTCTTTTATTCCATCGTCATACACACCATACAGGGTTTAGTACAAGACCAAACAAAGTACTATTATGGTGAAAAGAGGATTACATCTCATCGGAGGCATTCCAAGCTCCTATACATTATTTTTTTCTACACCTCCGGAAGGAGTACAAACTAGGTCATATCCCACGAGTCACGCGGGACGATAGACGACACAGCTAGTGCGAACTAGTGATACTACCACTAACTCAGACCGATCCGTAGTAGTCCTCGTAAAAGTCACCTCCATAGCCTGGAAGTTCAACATGATCATCCGGAAACAGACGGTCTCGCGGAGCTTGTGGACCATAGGGGCTAGGATGAGGCCTTGGACCAACAAACGGTGGCTTGCGGGGACCGCGAGGTGGGGTGATGCCTCCTACATCACGCCAAACCATCACGTCTGGCAGAGCAGATCTCACAGGATAGAGATCGCGCATATCTGAATATCCAGCTTGCACCGCCGGTGCGAACCGAGTCAAAGTGGCCCAGAGGTCAGCACGGGTGTTGAAGAGCTCTAGCCTTAAGGCCCGATTTTCACGGTCCTTATCCTCGAGCATCTCAGCAGTGGTGCGAGTCCGTGAATCCTCCTGAGTGGGGTCAGCATAGATAGCCTGGAGATACCCTTGCGCTCCCGGAAGTGATCCTGGCATATACCGGAAATCAGAGTCCCGAAATAACCCAGATCTGACTCGCATAATGGTCATCATAGAGTAGGCGGCGTCCTGCACAGCCATCTCAATAGTAACCCCGAGTCCATAGGAGCAGTGAAGAGGCTCGGTGGATCCAGGATAAGATGGAAATATCCTGACAGTGCAGAGATACTGGCTTTGATTAAAATCTCAGAATTGCTCTTCGACCGTGTACTCGGGATACCAGCGGTATCCAGCCTCAGTCATTACCCTGACCAACTTAGCAGTATGGCCGGGTACATCTAGGCATCGAGTCAGGCGAACCACTTGATTGAGGTCGCGAGTGGCCATCTGAAAGCACAATCATAATGCAAAGGCATTAGAATTTCTAGCAAAATTTCGGCAGCATGACAGCTGTAAATGCTCAAAAAGGATTTGAGACATTTGACAAAGGATTTCGTACACACTCATCATCATCATATCAAAGTTCTGAAACCATTCTGGCAACATAATGTGGTAGTAGAACTGAACTAGGCTGGTAACCATCAAACTTATAAGGTACTACTGATTAGTAACTCGTAATCCTGATAGAGAGAACAGATCCTAATTCCTTAACCCCCGGTGGAAGAATGGACTGACTCAGATCAGAAAGTCATAAGGTATAAGGAGGAAAAAGAGCCTTACGATCCAACCCACAAACAATTCCCCTACATATAACTAAAGAATTTCTAGACTCAACATCGACCAGTTTGGCTTGGAGAACCTACAGGCAGTCCGGCTCTGATGCCAACGCTGTCAGGACCCCGACTCGATGTCACATCGATCTAGCTGGTAACACCTCATATCACTTTGCGGCCTCACGCACGGTATTCCCACGGGTGTCGTCTTACCTTTTCCCGGGACCGTTTGCGCCTTTTGGCTCACGTATATGATAGTGTCGCTAGCATCCATATGATAAAGAGCCCGGGCTGACATGACTAGTCGTAAACCCAAAGTGGCACAGACTTACAGGGACAGGCATCCATGACCCAGCTTCGAACGTGTCGGTCATCAGCAAGTGGGTCCGGGCTGTAGCACTGGGCTAACAGGACTCCGGTAAACCGGGCTGTAGCGGGCTAACAGGACTCCGGTACTCAAAGCGTGACATTTCCCCGAAGGGACAGACACAGGAACGAAGAAGGACACATGCCGGCCAGCCTAAGTGTTCCAGAGCAGTAGCAAGCTACCATGGCTCAGCGGTAACACTAGGAGACATTTCCCGGTAAGAGAGGCTACTAAAGATAAACAACTAGATAGTCAGATCCCACACATACCAAGCATTTCAATCATACACACAATATGCTCGATATGTGCAAATACAACGAAGCATCACAACATGACTCTATGACACAAGTACTTTATTTAAGGCTCAGTGAGCCATACATAACATACACAAAGGTACGGGTCTCACGACCCCACATACAAGCCATACAGTCATACAAACCAGCAGCGGAAGTAACTTGTCTGAGTACAGACAACTAGTAAAACAAAAGAGGCTTGGAAAGCCTAGCTATACTACATGGTCCTTCACAAGCTCAGGGTCACCACCTGGGTCTTTAGCCTACTCGTTGATGTCAACGTCTACATAGAACCCATCAGAAGGGGTTGCAGCGTCTTCTGTAAAAATGTAGATTATAGCAACATGAGTACAAAGGTACTCAGCAAGACTTACATCAGATCCTACATACATGCATAGTATCAAGAAGGGTTGGTGGAGTTATTGCAGCAAGCCAGCTTTGACTCTTGGCTAGGCTATCCTACGATACTCCAACTTGAAATGGTTTTGCGCACACGAGTCCACTACTCACCAATTCAATACACTACCGAGGATCCACCTCCGTCTTCCTACGGAAGAGCCATCCTCGGCACTCACACTTATCTTGAGGCTTTTAACAGTTTCCATTTACTTGTCTATGAACTGTATAGGCAACCAAGTAGTCCTTTACCGCGGACGCGGCTATTCGAATAGATTATGATAACCCTGCAGGGGTGTACTTCTTCATACATGTTTCCACCACTTAGCGTCTGCACACGACATGTGCTCGGCAGACTTCAAGCGAAAGCCGACGTGGGTGTAGACCACGACCTACCTGAACACTTAAGCCTCTAGTCCAGGTTTATCGCCTATTCAGGTTCCATCCGTAGGGAGTCCGGCCGAGGTTTCCCATACGGCCCCGAACGATGTGAACAGGGTTCCCGAGATACCTAACGGGTATTCGGTACACCCGGCCACGTACCTACCGCATCACAGCCCACCCCTACGGTCAGCGTTGTCCACGGCCTCCAGTAGGCTACAAACACCAGAAACTACTTGCAACTCCTGGACAGAGAGCTAGGGTGAATAAGAAGTCGAGCGGGGTCATATTTCAGGGCCCAATGCATGGTAGTAGCTGTATCTTAAATCACGCATACAGATCTCAGTGCTTAAGGTCGGCTTCAATGAAACAACCCACCATGTACTCCTACATGGCCTCTCATCGATACCTTTACCAAATCGTGTTCACCACACCACTCTCATTACCGACATGATCATTTCACTCCAGCCCATCACCCAGATGAACCAGACCTGACACGACTCTAAGCATAGCAGGCATAGCAAGGTAGGAACAACACATACATATGGCTCAATCAACTCCTACACATGCTAGTGAGTTTCATCTAGTTACTGTGGCAATGACAGGTCATGCAGAGGAAATGGGTTCAACTACCGTAGCACACAGCAGTTTGAATCGCGTTGTCTTAATGCAGTAAAAGGGAGCAGGAGCGAGAACATGGGATTGTATCGATATGATCAAATGGTTGGTTGCTTGCCTGATGGTTCGATGCACTGATACGGTTCTTCGTTAGGGTAATCACGGTACTCCTCGGGGACAGAACCTGCCGCAGAGAGCACCGATACACAAACATCACCAAACAATGTGCAACAATATGATGCATGCATGAAACATGGCAATATGAGTGTATTGGGCTAATGCAACTAAAACCAGAAGGGTTTGAACAAATTTGAATCAAGGATTCAAATTTCAAATTCAAATATGGCCTTTTAAAGTGCTTTTCCTTGTTCTGCTTAAAACATCAATTTAACTTGTTTGATCATGCATGAAAATAGTACAGATGGATAGATTGGATTTTTCTGATCATTTTTCATATATAATTTGTCCAATTTGGAGTTACAGAATAAAAGTTATGAATTTTTTAAGTTTAATTAATATTCTGGAATTTCCTGATTTAAATTAAATCCAGAAAATCAATTACTGCGTCAGCCTGACGTCAGTGTGACATCAGCAGGTCAACGGAACTGGTCCAGGTCAAACCTGACAGTGGGTCCCGCATGTCAGGGTGATTATTTTAATTAAAACTTAATTAAAACTAATCCTGTTTAATTAACAGGGCTGGGCCCCACCTGTCATTGACTCAGGGGAGTCAACCAGGGCCCACCCGTGGTCAAAGTCAAAGTCGGCTGCTGGCGTTTAGCCGCCGGCGAGCCCGACGCGGTGGCGGGAGTGGTTTTGGCCATTTCGGCCACCAGAGGGGCCGCGGAGACCACCGGAGTGGAGCTGAGGACAAACCGCAGCTCTTGGCGGAGTCCGTTGGGGTCGGGGTGGCCGGAGTCGACGGCGGCGAGCTCGGCTGCGGCCGCCGGGGTTCGGTCGTGCATGGGAACAGGGTTGGAGCTCGAAGTCGAGCGAAGCGAGGCGCTAGGGATGCTCTACGGGGTCTTGCGAACTCGTTGGACTCGTCGGGGTGACCAAATGGTCACCGGAGCTGCGTCGACGGCGAGCTCGGCGACGGCGCAGGTTCGGCCGTGGTGGGGAGGAGGCTACGGTGGGGAAACGAGGGGGAGGAGAGGGGGAAACGGTGGCGTAGCTCACCGCGGTTGCAGTGGGCGTCGAAGTGGGCTCGGGGACGCGCTGGAGACGGCGAATCGACGGCGACGGTGGTCGGAGCCCGAAGAGGGGAACGGCGACGTGGCGGCGATGCAGGGCTTCCGGGGAGCTGTGGAGCGGTGGGGAGGAAGAGGGAGTCGAGGCGGAGCTCCTGAGCTAGTCGGGGGAGCGAGGGGTGGCCGGAGATGGCTGCTATGGCGAACGGCGGCGACGGTGGTGTTCGGCCGTGTGAGAGAGAGAGCAAGGGAGAGGAGAGGAGAGCCGGGGGAGAGTGAGAGAGAGCAGGGGGAGGGGCGTGGCGTCGTCCAGGGCATCGAGCGAGGAGGGGAGGGCAGGCAAGCAGGCGAGCAGGTGGCGTGGCGCGGTGGCGCGCGCACGCGCCGGCCACACTCCCCTCCCTCTGTCGGGACGAAGACGACAGAGGAGGGAGGTGGGCTGGGCCGGCTGCCGGCTGGGCCAGCCAGCTGGCTGGGCCGCACAGTGGAGGAGCCCAGGTAAGCTCCTCCTGTTATATATTTTTCTGTTTTTTAATTTCTGACATTTGTTTTGATTTAAATAATATATTAAATCATTTATTTAACTTATGCCAATTTTTGCAGGAGCTATTTATATTATTCCAAAGCTCTTTTATAATTGGCATAATATTTGGGCATATATTAATATATATAATTAATATATTTCCAATGCAAATATTTATGCATTAATTCCAAATGCCCAAAATAAATGTCCATGAGCCACTAAAAATATTGGTTTGATTTTTATCTCTGTCCAATATTTTCAGAGAGCAACATGAGCATTTTCTTGGACCCTTTTGGAGAAATTTTTATTTGGGTCATTTTCAAAATGGTTCTGAGGGTTTCACAGATCCCCATTTCAAATTTCTGATGAAAGAGTAAACATGATGCAACACTCTATTGCATGACTAGCTAGGGTGTGACACTCCCATCACTAGTAATGCGGCTCCAAGCTAGTATCGGTCTAGGTAATCAATAATGCCCTTTCCCATATAAGGGTAGAGTGGTTGCGCATGTAAGGTTGGGACAGTCGACAAATCTTAAATCTAATCCGTTTTTGAAAACAACACACACACTTGCCTCGGTACACCACTTCGTCGTCAAGTGGTTACCCATCTCATCATCTCCCTCGGGCATAAGTGGCACCCGACGGGGTTTTCGAAAAGTCTTTTGAAAATACTTTGCCTCCTTCACCATGCATATACCCGTCCCTTTTTGCGTAGCACTACCTTAGCATCCTATCTATTCCCACCGGCATAACCCTCATAGGAAGGTAGGGTCATGCACAATGCAAGTATCAATGAGGAAGTATGGTGGCAACCATCGAAGTGGTTATCACCCCATCATGATTCCGTTGCAACAACGATAAGGTACTATATGACATGCATAAAAAGGTTTCATAGACATGGTCAAAGGGCTGCTTGCCTGGTTCCTCAGAGTCTTCAAGTCTTCTGGTCCTTCTCCAAGTACTCCGTCTACTTCGTCAACTAACATCGGAAACAATCATAATAAGCAACACAACAAGGCAAAAATAAAAGTGCTCTAAAAATATGAGTTGGACTTTTCTAGGATACCTCTGGTCATATGAAGGATGACCAAAGTGGTTTCATTAGGATTTGATCAATGGACATCTCTGAACATTTCAATATGATGGAATCAAGGTATTAATGGGTTTGCAAGAAGTGTACAGAAATATATTTTTGAAAAATGAGCAAAGGAACCCATTTAACAAAGGATGATTTTAGAAGCATCTAGGAATTGGTTTCACTGGATTTGGAGTTGAGATGATTTTCCTATGAATTTGCAAAGTTGGCTATATATAAAGAAATAGACCATTATTTGAGTTGATACATAAAGTATTAGTAAAAATGTTCAAAAACTAAGTTTTGAACTTATAGACATCTAGGATTTTGAATCATGGAATTTGGATCAAAAATGGGCTCTCTGTGATTTTCTAAAGTTCATCACAGAAATAGGAAAAGTAGGATTTGATAAATATTTGTGAAGAAAAGGTCTCTGGAAAAATGTGCATGTTGCATCACCAGATACATCATGATTTATAGACTCACTAGAAATTTGAATCATCAAATTTGATGTCCATTTCAATTGTTTATGGATTTTTGAATTGATTGAGAAAAAGAAAAGGAAAAAGGCTTAACCTTATCATGCACGCAGGGCAAGAGATAGGCAGCGGGCCGGCCCAGCGGCTTGGCTGCATGCGCGCAGGGGCCACGTCGGAGGCGGCTTCCTGGAAATACGCCTTCGCGTGAGGGAGACGGCAACACCAGAAACCGTCTCCACTTAAACGGGTGGGGTCCGCCCACTGGGTCACTGACGAGCGGGGCCCGGGGCTCAGGCCGTCTCCTACCTCCCGCTCGAACAGAGCAGAGGCAGGGGAGGCGAGGCCGAGCGGCGCCGGCGCTCTCCCGGGCGGCACGGGTTACCTCCGGCGGCACCCGGCACACCGGAGGACTCAGCGCGCTGCGGCGCACCCGTCCATGTGCGGCACGCCCGCGGGGGAGCCAGGGAAGAGGAGGGCTTCGGTGCGGCAGACCGGGGTTGACGGCGGGTTCGACAAGGCGAGGAAGGAACGGGGAGGAGTGGAGGGAGCACGGGAGGGGCTCGTGGTGACGGTGGAGGTTCTCCAGTGCGGTCTAGAGGGGAGGAGGAGGAGTGGTGGGTGCGAATTTAGGCGGAGGCCGACGGCAAGGCTCCGGCCATGCAGAAGGATGGAGGGCACGGGAGGAAGGATGGGTTGGCCTGGGTGGTGTTCGGGAGAGAGAGAGAGCAAATGGAGCAGAGAGGGGGCTCGAGGGTAGCCTCAAATAGGAGGGGGCGAGGTGCACAGCGGGCCATGCGCCGGCGAGGCCGTAGCCATCGCTGGAGGCCACGGGAGCTCGTGGGCGCGTGTCTGGGGCGTTTGTGGGCGTGGACTACGCCCAGGGGAGAAGAGAGGGAGCGGGAAATGCGGGAAAGCGGGTCCCCGCCGTGGCCAGCGACTGGCTCGCTCGGGCAGCGCTCTGTCCGCACGCGAGGAGAGCCGGAGAGGGAGAGAGAGGAGGGGGACGACAGCGTAGCGTGCTGCAGACGTCGAGGTGACCTCGGGGGACACAAGGGGGAGGCCCTAGGTGGCCGGAGGCGGTTGGAAGGGGGCGGCTACAGTGCGGGAGTGCACTGTAGCGCACTCCAGAGCGCCCAAATGGCATGCCATGGCATTAAGAAAGGGGAGTGGGCGCGGCCACTTGTGTCCAGTAGTGCCAGGAGGCATTAGGATAGCAGGGGGAAGCCTTGGATGCCTTGTGGAACCAATGGAGTGAGGAGGGAGGTGAGAAAGAGAGAGGAAGGTGCTATCCAGAGGGGTAAATGGGGGTGTTTTACCCCTCAATCATTGAGCTGAGGCCAGGGAAGGGTTACTGGAGATAGGAGAAGACTAGGAGGAGCTGTGGTAAAAAGTTGAGCTCAAGGAGATTAGGGGAAGGGGTCAAAATGGTGTTTTTGGAAAAATGGCAGAAGGTGTTTGTTGTTGGTTTGGGCAAGAAAATTAATTCTACTTGCAATGAGAATTAACAGGATGGTATGGCACATAGAAGTAGGGTGTTCCACCAAGTTTGAGCTCATTTGGGCAAAGTAGCCAATGTAACTTTGGTAAACCCTAGAAATCAGCAGAAATGGCTTTGCCAAGATTTAGTCATGCAAATCTATTCTCCTTGATGCACCACTTGGTTTAGTGTCATCATTTGAGGATTTGAACATGTCCACAAAAATTCAGATCAAAAGGGCACACTTGGCAATGTAGAGTTGTCCAAATTTGGTTCTGGACAGGAAGGGTTTTGGGGCACTTTGATCAAGTTAACTTGTTCTCCAACTTGTGCCATTTGGTATAGATGAATAATTAGACCATTTGAGAATGTTCACAAGGTTTGAGAACATTTGGAAATGTTTGGCAATGTAAAGTTGCTCAAACTTCAAAATGGACAGAAATGGTTTTGAGGGTATTTGATGATGTTATCTTGTTTTCCAAGTCATGAGACTTGGCAAGATCATCTAATATGTCATATGTGACATGATAGAATTTTCTTGGAATTTTTGGAGAATACTTCATATGTAAATATTTCAAAAGCTTGAAATATCCAGAAAGGGTTTTTGAGGGATTTGACCAATATTTTGATCATGACTATGTGTTGAAACTCTTATATATGGACAATATATATCCACTGAGTTTCTCTAGGTTTTTGTCAAATATTTTTGAAACAATAAAATAATTTTTCCGTATTAAAGACCATTTCTGGCCTTAAGAAAAAGCTTTTAAATAAAATAGGAAAATAACATTTAAAATTATATTTTTGTGGTTTCTGGGTATCCTATATCTAATATGAGTCAAATATATTTTTGGAAAGATTTTTACTGCCCTTAATTAAGTACTTGCAGTGCAAACCTCAATTCAGGGGTTTTTGAGAAACTAATTTCTGAAAATACCATTTGGCCAAATTATTTTCGTAAGAAATTATTTTTATGTCCTATTCACATGGCATGATCATTGGTTCAAGAGTTTGGAGCAAGGAGATGAAGTATAGGAGTTGGAGGATTTATTTGATTTTTAGAGCACTTGCAAACAGCAAACAAAAATCCAATCAAGCAAAGTCCAAAACACTCAAAAGTTTTTGTCAAACCACATTTTAGCATGATTTATGGACTTAAGTGTTGTGGCATGAAAATCAGGGTGTGACAGACCTACCCCCCTTACAAGAATCTCGTCCCCGAGATTCCTAGACTAGGCGCGGAAAGGGATACAGAAACTTGGATCTGGGGTAGTCTTAAAGTCCTCATGTTGCTTCTGCTTCCGTGTAGTGCTCCATTGAGATTGAAGTACTTGATGGTGTGGCTTCATGTTTGACGCTCTTCTTGATCCATGTTGCTAATGTGTAGCTCGCGGTAGGTTAGATTGGGCTAGGGGTCGATGGCTTGGTGGTTAGTGTCCTTATCAGTGCTCGGGCTAGCTAGGAAGTTGGAAACACTTCCGGGGTTGTGATGCATGGAAAGCATTGTGCACATCAGGTAACTCAGGTGGCCACTCTAGCTGGTAGTCGTCTACTCTTCGTCTTGAAGTGATCTCGGAGAGGGCCGATGAATCTTGGCGTGGGTTTCCTTGTCATGAAAATGCTTGGTTCCTTTGAGGGAAGTGGCTTGCAGATATGCCTGGTCTTCGTTGCAGAGGTTTACTTCTTGACGATGGTGGTTGGTGTAGTTATTCCTCCTGGACATGGCGATCTTCAGATGCTCCCTAACTGGCTAAACGGTTCTTGTTCCGTCTTCGGGTAGGCAAGTAGGTCACCAAGTAAAAGTGACAACCAATGTGACCAAGTACTCCATGAAGTTTCTGTTCATGGGGTACAAAAGGTGAGCTGAGGCATTGGTGATGGTCACGGTTGAGTATTGGCCAAGGTCTTATCGATCTAGAGCCAAAGCCTAAGGTCAGGATCCGACTATGTTGTGGCTTGGTAGGGCGTAAGGGTTTCAAGGATTCTAGTGTGCGAGTGAATGTTTATCATCCCATCCTTGAGCACAGTTTCTGAGATGCCAATAGTTCTACCTAGTCTTCACCTCATATTACCAAAAGAATCATCTCATATAGGTCAACTCCAATCATCACTCATGTTATTCATATCCTCATGGCTCCCAAGAGGAGGTCTAACAAAATCATATATGTCTACAATCCCCAAACTCATATGTATGTCTACCCCTAAAAATCCATGGGTAGAACATACAGGCTGCTAAGTTTGAATTAAACATCACAATCCAAGTGCTCAGCCTATTCTTCCAAGGTCTAATATAAAGCACCTCTATTTAAGGAAACACGTTGTATGCCACTCCAAGATCCTGTTTCCTTCCTATGAATCAACCCCAACAGTCCATTAACTTCCATCACCAACTACCTAATCCATTAATTCTACAAATCCAATGTCCATGGTGTTCCACACGATCTTCTAATACCCTATAATCCACAAATACTGGGAAGGCTACCTTACTATAGTTAGTCCACCAATTTCCATTATCATGGTCATGTAAACTCCAAGGTCAAGCTCATACAGATTCCCTAAATAAACTCTGACAATTAGTCCAATCTCCTGGTTTATCGTCCACCGAGAAACATGGTATCATGATCGAGATCATCAGTCTAAATCCAATTTACTCCGAACCATGTAGACATACTCAGCATCTATATTCAACTAGAATCATTTACTTAAATCCAAATCTCTTGTCCAACGAGAATTTCCACACTTTCCCCCAAGTCATTGTCGTAATATCAACTATCACCTATCAATATCCCCTGCCTAAGACAAATCCAAATACTTCCAAGAATTTCAGCTTGCGGTCATAATTGTCCTATTAAATCCAATTTACTCAGGGGGTAATGAAAGCTATGCTACTCTATATTAATGATCCTACCAAGTTCATCTACCAACATGAAAGCCTCATAATCCACCAAGTAGTCTCATATAATTCCTCAAGTCATTGATATAAACTCATCAAGTCATTTGTCCTCTGTTCCCATATCCTTAAATTGGTCTTTCCTATGGCATCATCAATTCTAGTGCTATATTAGGATGATAAGGTTCTCATTCCCTACGTCCACTAGTTCCATAGTGAACCAAATGTGGAGCGAGGTTACGGAGGCTTAACTGGTTCTCTTTGCAATTCTGTGGGTTAAGCACATGGTTAAGGATTCGAGATGGGTTATCTTGTGAAGTCTCGAAGGGTTTAGGAATGGGTTTTTAGTCTGGAGGGTTAAATATAACTCTACGGGGTTGTACTTGGTCGAAGAGGCGGGAGCAAAAGTCTTCAGTGCTAGTTGGTTGTCGAAGTAGAATCTTTGGTGTACCTTGTCTTGCCGATCTTCAGTTGAGGAGAGAGAGATGAGAGGGAAGAGTAGCATAGAGGAGGGAAATTCCTAAAGGGGGTTCTATAGTGCAGGTGCAAACAAACAAGTGCCAAAAAGGCCAAACACAAACAACAAAATAAGGCAGGTGATATAGTCGTGTACTTGTTGCCTAGGGCAAAAAGGGCGACTGATATCAAAAACACAACAAATAAAAACAAGCAACACACAATCATGGTTCTACTCGAACCATCATACGGACTCGACTGTGCATAGGGGGTACACGACTCATCCTACCCTAGGGGTTCTCGGACTCCATAGTCGTGCCTTGTGCCTCGTGCAGTCTCTCGGGTTTCCTCAGGTGCTGCT
This sequence comes from Triticum dicoccoides, assembly GCF_002162155.2. Lineage (NCBI taxonomy): Eukaryota > Viridiplantae > Streptophyta > Magnoliopsida > Poales > Poaceae > Triticum > Triticum dicoccoides. The sequence goes on from NC_041393.1 coordinate 525,440,938, forward strand.
ACGTCTCTTGTAGTTGTTTGATGAAACGATCCCGATTGAGCTTGAAGAGTCTTCAACAACTTCTTGCCTGTTGAAGTGATGGGGTGAAGGTGGCTTCTCATAGCAGGCATTGACTCGGTCTTCTGTTGTTTTCTTGATCATGACGATCCCTTTTTGACTTCCAAGGCGTCGAAGGTACTAAGTAGATAAACCTTTATGCAATGACATTAACAAGGCATAATAGAGGTCCATCATGTCGGTTACGTTGGTGACAACATTGACACCAAGAGCGGGGGATGAAGAGAACCGTTTTCCTGCTCACTATCATGGGGCAGACCAAATGGCGAGGTTCTCATCCACCGGTGGTTGTCGATACAACAACGGTAGTGACAGGGTTACTCTATTAGCGATGTATATCATTATCTTGCATATTCTATGCCCTGATCATCGTAGGCTAAGGTTGCATCATCTTGGGGCAGTGTCAAGGGTGTCACCATCTCCTGGGTCTTCAGGTCCTCATTCCTCGAGGATGTATCTTCTGTTGGTATCGTCTTGTTGTGATGTCGCCAATCTTGTGTTCAGGAGATGTGGGTGAATGTTTGGCAAGGCATCTTCCTTCTTGATTATCCACGAGGATTACAAGGAATCCAGTGGTCAGGGGCATAAGGGTTCTAGCGACCAAAGGTTTTGAAGGGGAAGAGATCAATAAGGAAAGTATACCTTAGTTTTCGAAAAAAAAACTGAGAAGGGAAGAGAAGTACAGATAGTTTTGAAAACTTAGTAGTAGTTTTGGGAAATAGTTTTATCCTAACTAACGACCATGCTAACTAAGGCTCCCTACAGTCAGGATGGCTCTGATACCAGCTCTGTGGGGACCCCGACTCATAAGTCGAGATCATCGAATGCACGTGTACAGTGATCCCAGAGATCAATGCTCACTGAACACACAGAAACTGAATAACAAGAGTCTTACATCCATACATACCGTCTTACACAAATTATGACCATTATGGTCAAGTCTTACATTGATAAAGCCTTAAGGGCTGAACATCAAATGAAACACAAGCAGCGGAAATCTTCGTCGATAAGTAGAACCCATGCCATCTGCCTTAACCCTACAGGCATTCTGACTGGGAAACGTCCTAGTTCGCATGTTCGTCTCCAAAGGACTCTTCTTCGAACTCCGGTTCTTCCATGCCTGGTCAACTAAATAACCAGTGGCAAGCCAATGAGTACTTTGAATGTACTCGCAAGCAACCCATGTTTTGGTTCAAGGCACAACAATGCATGATATAGGTAAATTTTTGTGGAAAGCTAGTTTTGAGTGCAATGACATGTTCAACAACTTGTAAGACATGCATCAGGAGAAATCAAGTAACCATGAGAACAGGTTACAGATATCAACATAAATAGAGTGGGCACCAACCCAACTCAATCATGTCAAGTCCTTTGACTTGACCCAAGTAGTTTTATCAACACACACACACACGGTTGAAAACTCTGGACGTAGTTTAAGCAGCACCGCCCAACTGTCCTTGACCGTGGACACGGCTATTCGAATAGTTTTACACTCTGCAGAGGTTGCACACTTTACCCACAAGATCCGGGGAACTTTCGTGTCATCCACGACCCGCGGTACCTCAAGTACCCGGGGTAAGCACCCGATCACTACCTTTCCCTAGACGACACTAACATGGAGTCCACTCGATTGGTAGTAACCCCCGTTCCCAACATTTCACATCTTAAAATTGTGGAGCATCGCTCCGATATTCATCACATACTGGCACGGGGTACCAACGGTGTGTCCGGTGCCCCATAAAAATGTTCTTGGCCGCCCTACCTGGCACGACCCCGTCCCGAGAGAGCGCACCAACAACTCTCCCGTCCCTAGTAATGCGGCTCCAAGCTAGTATCAGTCTAGGTAATCAATAATTCCCTTTCCCATATAAGGGTAGAGTGGTTGCGCATGTAAGGTTGGGACAGTCGACAAATCTTAAATCTAATCCGTTTTCAAAAACAACACACACACTTGCCTCGGTACACCACTTCGTCGTCAAGTGGTTACCCGTCGGTGTTAAAACCGGCGGATCTCGGGTAGGGGGTCCCGAACTGTGCGTCTAGGCGGATGGTAACGGGAGACGAGGGACACGATGTTTTACCCAGGTTCGGGCCCTCTCGATGGAGGTAAAACCCTACGTCCTGCTTGATTAATATTGATGATATGTGTAGTACAAGAGTGGATCTACCACGAGATCAAGGAGGCTAAACCCTAAAGCTAGCCTATGGTATGATTGTTGTAATGTATGTTGTGTCCTACGGACTAAAGCCCTTCGGTTTATATAGACACCGGAGGAGGCTAGGGTTACACAGAGTCGGTTACAATGGTAAGAGATCTACATATCCGTATTGCCAAGCTTGCCTTCCACGCCAAGGAAAGTCCCATCCGGACACGGGACAGAGTCTTAAATCTTGTATCTTCGTAGTCTTTGAGTCCGGCGGACGATGATAGTCCGGCTGTCCGGACACCCCCTAGTCCAGGACTCCCTTAGTAGCCCTTGAACCAGGCTTCAATGACGATAAGTCCGGCGCGCATAATGTTTGGCATTGCAAGGCGGGTTCCTCCCTTGAATAATCCAGGGAAGATCATGAACACCAGGATAGTGTCCGGCTCTGCAAAATAAATTCCACATTTCACCATAGAGAGAATAAAATGTACACAAGTCCAATCTGCTGACGTATTATGCGGCATGACATCACACCGCTACCAGGCTTTTACTTGAATCGTTTTTTATTATACCACCTCAGCACGTTTAGCGAAGCGGTTTCCTTGGCACGTCTTGTCGAAGCAGAGATCGTGTTCCCCTTATTCCGGGACTCCCATCAATACGGACGTGGGTAACCCAACCGCGCCATTGATGGTGGCGCTTGGGGGATAAGCGAGTTTTACCAGGCCGGCGGGGGACGCATAGTCTTCGTCCGCCTATATATAAGGGATAAGGATTTACCTTCTCACCTACGCCTTCTTCCTCCTTTGCTTATCCATCTCCGCGCACTCAAGCTCCAATGCCCAAGCTCGCGCATCTCGCCTCAACCTTCTCCGAATATGTCCGGAGCGGGAGGCAAATGGTTGGCCTCCACCATTAAGGAGGAGCACATCACCAAGCTACGCAGCGCCGGATACCTCTCCGGCGATATCGCGCATCGGCTGCCCGAAGAGGGGCAGCTCATCCCTACCCCCGGGCCCCATGATAGGGTTGTCTTTCTTCCCCACTTCCTCCGCGGACTGGGCTTTCCACTCCACCCATTCGTCCGGGGGCTCATGTTTTACTACGGCCTGGATTTCCATGATCTGGCGCCGAACTTCATCCTCAACATCTCGGCGTTTATCGTCGTGTGCGAGGCCTTCCTCTGCATCCGGCCCCACTTCGGCCTGTGGCTCAAGACCTTCAACGTCAAGCCGAAGGTTGTGAAGGGCACGCAAGCGGAATGCGGAGGCGCCATGTTGGGTAAGTTGCCCAACGTCCTTTGGCTCGAAGGGGCCTTGGTGGACTCCGTCAAGGGGTGGCAATCGGGGTGGTTCTACATCACCGAGCCACGTGAGCCCACATGGGCGGCGGCCCCGAGTTTAGATCTGGCATCCCCACGCAGCTCACCTCCTAGAAAGAGAAGGGCTTGCTATGGGGCAATCCGAAGGAGCTGACGGGACTTCGAGCCTGCATCCAGAAGCTGGTGAGCAATAAGCTCAGGCTCGTCGACGTGGTCCAAGTCATGCTCATCCGCCGGATTCTCCCATGCCAAGAACGGGCATTCAATCTGTGGGAGTTCAATCCGGAACAGCACCAGGCGCTAAGCGGGCTCTTCGATACGACATATGAAGGTGCCTGGAGGGTGCTGTTTAAGGGCGCCGAAGCCCCCGCATCCGCGACGGAAGATCGCGGATTTTGCTCGCAGCATCCGGCTGACGAGGTAAGTGATTCAACCCCTTTATGGGACACTTGTGGTAATCAAATTGATTCTAAGAGGGTTTCAACCTCTCTTTTCCTTTGACAGGAATGGATGGAGAAGGCCGAGCAGCTCATCAGCCCGGCTCCCATGCCAGAAGACCCAGTGAATGCCCGTCTAGCAGGGCTGCTGGTTCCGGCACCGCACGTGGTACCGGAGAAGAAGGCCAAGAAGGTGGCCGCGGAGACTCGAAAGAGTTCCCGCAATCAGGCGTCCGACGACGAGGCGGACTCCTCCCCCGAAGACGAGGAGGAGGAAGAAGACTCTCTCCCGGAGGAGGGAGAGAAGAAGAGGAAGGCTTCCCCAATAGGGGAGGCCGAAGGGTCCAAGAGGGGGAGAACTATCCCCCCGGACAGTTTCGCCAACACCATCGTTGGCGAGGAGGAGTGGCCTTTAAGGGCCAGGCGTCCGGCAAGATCGTAAGTATCCGGATCCCTGATATGCAATTTCTTTCGTGTCGCGTAGTGTCCTTCTAATGCCGTATACTATCCGCAGTCCGGCCGATGATGATCTCCCCGCTTCATCGAGCGGGTCGTTGGCCCCGTCGGATGTGGATTCACTTCCGACTGCCTCCACTCCTCATGCAGACGAGAACGCCGAGGTGGGATCCCAGAGAGGGACCCACCAGGAGGAGGCTCCGGAGGCGCCGCAAGGCAGCCTCCCGGACTTTGCGCCGGACTCTACGTCGGAACCTGCAGTGGCTCCAGAGTCCGGCGGGCGGCCCCTTCGAAAGAAGGGCAAGACCGCGACACCGGCGGCCTCCGTCCAACCGGAGGCGCCGGACAACTTGTTGGAGGCGCTTAAAGGCGCTTCCATCAAGGAAGAACACCGCACTATCATGAGTGCTGTGATTCAGAAGGTTCAGCTCGCCAAGAGCAGGCTGACCGAAGCCTGCAGCAGCCTTCTAATAGGCTTTGAGGTAAGAAATTAAAGTTATGTAATATAATACCGCATAGACAGTAGCCCCTGATGCTTAGTTCGGTGTTCGAAAAGAAAAGCCGGACTAAGGATCTAATAAGATATACGCAGGGTTGCTTAAAATATGTCAATATGGGTTTGCAGGCTGCGCTGCTGACCTCTGCCGCACTGACTGCGGAGGTCGGTGCATTGAAGCAGGATCTCGAGCGGTCCGAGCAAGAGATCGGCCATGCCAAGAAGCAGCTCAAGGACAAAGAAGGTGAGTAACACCACTTTGAATAGTTACCTTACAGAAAAGGATTTTGGTTGCAATAAAATTAACAAGGATAATATGGGTATTGCAGGGGCCACAAATGAGGTGGCAGCCCTGAAGGAGGCTGTGTTCGCGGCCGAACGCAGTGCTGCCGCGGAACGGGCCGAGCGAGAAAAGCAGGAGGCACTGGTGGCGGAAGTACGGCAAGAGCTCCAGGCTCTCATGGAGAAGCATGAGAGGTTGGAGCGTGACTCCAAGACTCGAGAGTCCGAGCTTGCCTCGGCTCTCGAAAGTGCCAAGTCCACCAAGGCCGAGGCCCGTAAGGCCCTTCAGGAGGTTGAAGATGTAAAGAAGATAGCGGCAGGTAAGGCATTTTTCATGCAAAGCAAGCATGTTAATGTAAACTACCTTACACTTACCCGCATTCGGAGCTCTCCAGGGGCGTTTGCAGATCTGCCGCGTAGTCTGTCCGATGCCGCCGCATTCTATCGTGGCGAGGAGGGGAGCTCGACGGAGAAGGTCTTCTGGTCTCAGTATGCTGAGGTCGGCCATCCGGTGCCCCCAAGCGACCAGCTGAAGCAGCTGGTCGAACTCCACAAGGTAGCTGAGGAGGCCATGAAGGGCCTTATAGTCCGGCTATGGCCTGGACAGGCCATGCCGGGGAGCTACTTCGGCCTCGTGCGGCGGCTGGTGGATGCGTGCCCCTGGGTGGAGATCATCAAGGGCTCCGCCTGTATTGAAGGTGCTCGTCGGGCCCTTGCCCGCACAAAGGTGCACTGGGGCAGGCTGGATGCAGAGAAGCTTCTCACTGACCCGCCGCCACCGGGCAAGGAGTATCGTACGCCCGAGATGTATTATAAAACCGTCCTGAAGGGAGCCCGCGATATTGCGGATGAATGCCCCAGAAATGTGATCTTTGAGTAAACTTGATATGTATTATCCTGTGCGCTGAAAACTTTGTTCATGTGCGCATTAAGCAACGCTTGTTTAATTTAAAATATTACCTTCTGTGCGACCGTTTATAAAATCTGAGAGATGGCAAGTCGTTGGCTTCAGCCCCTGAGCCACGAGTGCTGGGGTGTTCGGGATAAACTTGAGCACTCTTGTTCCCATTTTTGGGTCCATCTAGGGAGGCGCTCAACACAACGAACAAGGCAACCGGACTTATAATGCTTGAACACTCTCACTTAGCCATAGAATTCTATAATTTTAAATTTCGGCGAAGCCCCTGGTATTCGGAAGACCGAATCCGGGGCGCTATCCACGCCTTCGTCGGACATTTATCCGGAACTTCGCTCGAAGCGGCGTGAGTCTTTAAGGACTCGGAAGGACCTCTCGAACAGCGACCAGTCTCTCGCCTTATCATGCCGGTCAGTTTTAGCTTTCTCCACTGAGGCGCTCGCCCGGCTCAACCGGGGCGCAATCGCAGTGGTTCTCCCAGTGCCACCTTAGCCGACAGAACGGAACATAAGGCACCAAAACGTGGGAGCTGGGCAAACCCAACTATTGACCCAAGACATGATTCGGAGCCGATTCATATAATGCTATAAGTTCGGGGTGCCGCACTTATGAAAGTGTTCAGACTTATCACACCATAATGTGGGGAACATAAGCCCCTGGTGTATTAGACCGTACCAAAATATACGGGTGCAAGATGTCATGTAATGAACATATATATATATATATAAAGTAATGCAATTGCCGTTGAAAAGTGCTGCATTATTTATTTAAAGAAGGTCTGCTATGAGTGCGGACTGATACAAATAGTGCGGTAAGCAAGGGATTTGGACTAATTAAACAGGTCCCCCTCCAGGGATGAGCTGCAGACTTGGTGTATGTAATTGAATTTAATGCTCGTAATTGAGATCACCTGAGTGTTCGTCGCAGCCTTCTTTCTTCCCTGGCTGTTGCATCATGAGTTCGGCAGGTTCGCCGCCGGACAGTGCCTCTGGTTAACGGAGTCCTGTGTACACAAAGAAGGAAAATAATAATAAAAAAAGGAGGCACACTTGTGAGCCCCTGGTGTGGTCGAGCCGCACTCTGGGTCCATTGTGATCGTGCCCCTTCCCCTGCACCCATGGTATCTCCAAAGCGTAATGATGTACGCGGAGGGTTGTTCTTGCAATCATGCGAGGGCGGGGGTTAGGGCCACATTGCTACGCGTGCTCTGATCGTGCTGGGTAGTCTTCGTTGGTATTGCTTCGGGCGCGTTTTGCTGTATCCGGCCGTTTAACAGCCGGACTCGAAAATTGCCTTAGAAGGCTGCTCTATACTTCTGCTGCGAGAGCTGCTGTATGTTCCTCCATTCGGAGGGAGCGTTCCGTATTTCCATTGACCGTGATGACTCCACGAGGGCCTGGCATCTTGAGCTTTAGGTATGCATAATGCGGCACCGCGTTGAACTTTGCAAACGCGGTTCGTCCAAGCAGAGCGTGATAGCCGCTGCGAAATGGGACTATGTGGAAGATTAACTCTTTGCTCCGGAAATTATCCGGGGATCCGAAGACCACTTCCAATGTGACTGAGCCCGTACAATTGGCTTTGTAGGTTTAATCCTTGAGGGGTCTATGCCCATCTTGCACACTGTATCCTGATAAAGCAGGTTCAGGCTACTACCGTCGTCCATCAGGACTCTCGTGAGGTGAAATCCATCGACGATTGGGTCTAGAACCAATGTGGCGAATCCGCCATGGCGTATGCTGGTCGGATGGTCTCTTCGATCGAAAGTGATCGGACAAGAGGACCATGGATTGAACTTCGGGGCGACTGGCTCCATCGCATAGACGTCCCTTTATGCGCGCTTCCTCTCCCTCTTGGGTATATGGGTTGCATAAATCATGTTCACCGTCCGCACTTGTGGAGGGAAGCCCTTCTGTCCTCTATTGTTCGGCGGTCGGGTCTCCTCCTCGTCGTCGCTATTTAGCCCCTTGTCATTGTTTTCGGCAATTAACTTGCCTGCCTGCTTAAACACCCAGCAATCTCTGTTGGTGTGATTGGCTGGCTTTTCGGGGGTGCCATGTATCTGGCATAAGCGGTCGAGTATTCGGTCCAAGTTGGACGGACCCGGAGTGGTTCTTTTGAATGGCTTCTTCCACTGACCGGGTTTAGAGCCTCGGAATCCGGCGTTGACTGCCGTATCCTCCTTATCGTCGCCGTTAATGCGGCGTTTGTTTTTGTTTCGACGTGACCTACCGTTGTTGTCCTTAGTATCCGGACTGCCAGAATTTTTACGGAGATTGTTGCTGCAAGCTAGCCAGCTATCCTCTCCCGCGCAGAAGCGGGTCATTAATGATGTGAGGGCTGCCATGGATTTCGGCTTTTCCTGTCCCAGGTGCCGGGCTAGCCACTCATCGCGGATGTTATGTTTGAAGGCTGCAAGGGCCTCTGCATCCGGACAATCGACAATTTGGTTTTTCTTTGTCAAGAACCGTGTCTAGAATTGTCTGGCCGATTCGTCTGGCTGTTGAATTATGTGGCTGAGGTCATCGGCATCTGGTGGCCGCACATAGGTGCCCTGGAAATTGTCGAGGAATGTGGCTTCCAGGTCCTCCCAACACCCAATTGACTCTGCGGGCAAGCTGTTAAGCCAATGCCGAGCTGGTCCTTTAAGCTTGAGTGGGAGATACTTGATGGCATGGAGATCGTCGCCGCGGGCCATATGGATGTGGAGAAGATAATCTTTGATCCAAACCGCGGGGTCTGTTGTGCCATCGTAGGATTCAATGTTTACGGGTTTAAACCCTTCAGGGATTTGATGATCCATTACTTCGTCAGTGAAGCATAGCGGGTGTGCGGCGCCTCTGTATTGAGCAATATCACGACGCGGCTCGAGAGAGCGTTGTCTGCTGTGTTCGGCCCGGCCGGGGTTATTGTATCCGGCGCGACGGTATTCGTCATGGGTCGTGGGGCGCCCATGTGATCCGTAGATGGATCTGGATTGCCTTGCTTTGTCCTCCAATATATCTCGCAAGTCCGGCGCGTTCCCTCTTGGCTTCGTACTTTTGGAGCGATGCCGGGGTACGGTCTTGGTTGGGGGCCTGGATGCCTCTCTGTCACGACCACGGGGTGGTCGGTCAGCCGTCTCATGCGCTGGTGATGGAGGTATGTCTGCTTCCTCCTCTAATCGGGGGAGCAGCTTGCGTCTTGGGTAACTTTTGGAGGGGTGTTCGAGTTTATACTCTTCGGCCGCGAGGACCTTGGTCCATCGATCGGCCAGCAGATCCTGATCAGCTTGAAGCTATTGCTGCTTTTTCTTTAGGCTATTTGCCGTGGCGATAAGCCTGCGTTTGAAACGTTCTTGTTCGACGGGATCCTCGGGCACGACGAATTCGTCGTCGTTGAGGCTTGCCTCGTCTTCGGAGGGAGGTGTATAGTTATAATCCTCGACCTCTTCGTCTGCCGCCCTCTCGTGAGGGCTTGCTTCTGCATCCTCCCACGCTGAGTCTTGCTGGAGGGGATTATCTTCGGCACTCTCTGGGGTATTATTATCTCCTGTGCCGGAATCTCCATTCTTGCTGTGGCGGGATTTAGAACGGCGCCGCTGACGCCGGCGCTTGGGCTGCTTCTTTAGAGAATCTGCCTCCACTGCTTCTTTGCCGTCCCCATCTTTTGGGGTGTCCACCATGTATATATTGTATGACGAGGTGGTCTTCCAGTGCCCTGTAGGCGCTGGTTCCTGTCCGTCTCCGGTATCGTCGTCCATAGCATCGATGTCTTCGGAGTCGTAGTCTAGCATGTTGGTAAGATCATCGACAGTGGCTACAAAGTGGGTGGTGGGTGGGCTCTGAATTTCTTCGTCGTTCGTATCCCAACCATCCTGGCCATAGTCCGGCCAGGACTCTCCTGATAGCGAGAGATGCTTTAGCGAATTTAGGATGTCGCCGAAGGGCGAGTGTTGGAAGATGTCCGTGGCGGTGAATTCCATAACTGGCGCCCAATCCGATTCGATTGGTAGGGGCGTGGGAGGTCCGGAGTCCGGCAAGGGGTCCGGCACCTCGGAATCACGGGTTTCGCGAGGGACAAGATTAGTGTTCGGCTCCATCACCGTGGAAGTTGAAGCCCCCGAGGTGGCGTCCATCCACCGGTCCTCGATCTAGGCGATCGGCTTCGGACTAAGGGCCGAAGCGGATTCGTGCGCGGCCACCAAGGCACTGTTCGGCGGCAGAGCCAGTTCATGCCCATCGTAACAGTGCGGCGCGCTTGGCTGTGGCTTGAGCCCGTCGAAGATCAAGTCTCCGCGGGCGTCGGCCGTGAAGTTTAGATTTCCAAATCTGACCTGACGGCCAGGGGCGTAGCTTTCGATCTGCTCCAGATGGCCAAGCGAATTAGCCCGCAGTGCGAAGCCGCCGAATATGAAGATCTGTCCGGGGAGAAAAGTCTCACCCTGGACAGCGTTGAGGGTTGAAGATGCCATCAAGCCTATCAGTGACGACACAGAGGAACTCTCAATGAAAGCACCAATGTCGGTGTCAAAACCGGCGGATCTCGGGTAGGGGGTCCCGAACTGTGCGTCTAGGCGGATGGTAACAGGAGACGAGGGACATGATGTTTTACCCAGGTTCGGGCCCTCTCGATGGAGGTAAAATCCTACATCCTGCTTGATTAATATTGATGATATGGGTAGTAAAAGAGTGGATCTACCACGAGATCAAGGAGGCTAAACCCTAAAGCTAGCCTATGGTATGATTGTTGTAATGTGTGTTGTGTCCTACGGACTAAAGCCCTCCGGTTTATATAGACACCGGAGGAGGCTAGGGTTACACAGAGTCGGTTACAATGGTAAGAGATCTACATATCCGTATTGTCAAGCTTGCCTTCCACGCCAAGGAAAGTCCCATCCGGACACGGGACGGAGTCTTCAATCTTGTATCTTCGTAGTCTTTGAGTCTGGCGGACGATGGTAGTCCGGCTGTCCGGACACCCCCTAGTCCAGGACTCCCTCATTACCCATCTCATCATCTCCCTCGGGCATAAGTGGCACCCGACGGGGTTTTCGAAAAGTCTTTTGAAAATACTTTGCCTCCTTCACCATGCATATACCCGTCCCTTTTTGCGTAGCACTACCTTAGCATCCTATCTACTCCCACCGGCATAACCCTCATAGGAAGGTAGGGTCATGCACAATGCAAGTATCAACAAGGAAGTATGGTGGCAACCATCGAAGTGGTTATCACCCCATCATGATTCCGTTGCAACAACGATAAGGTACTATATGACATGCATAAAAAGGTTTCATAGACATGGTCAAAGGGCTGCTTGCCTGGTTCCTCAGAGTCTTCATGTCTTCTGGTCCTTCTCCAAGTACTCCGTCTACTTCGTCAACTAACGTGGAAAACAATCATAATAAGCAACACAACAAGGCAAAAATAAAAGTGCTCTAAAAATATGATTTGGACTTTTCTAGGATACCTCTGGTCATATGAGGGATGACCAAAGTAGTTTCATTAGGATTTGATCAATGGACATCTCTGAACATTTCAATATGATGGAATCAAGGGATTAATGGGTTTGCAAGAAGTGTACAGAAATATATTTTTGAAAAATGAGCAAAGGAACCCATTTAACAAAGGATGATTTTAGAAGCATCTAGGAATTGGTTTCACTAGATTTGGAGTTGAGATGATTTTCCTATGAATTTGCAAAGTTGGCTATATATAAAGAAATAGACCATTATTTGAGGTGATACAGAAAGTATTAGTAAAAATGTTCAAAATTAAGTTTTGAACTTATAGACATCTAGGATTTTGAATCATGGAATTTGGATCAAAAATGGGCTCTCTGTGATTTTCTAAAGTTCATCACAGAAATAGGAAAAGTAGGATTTGATAAATATTTGTGAAGAAAAGGTCTCTGGAAAAATGTGCATGTTACATCACCAGATACATCATGATTTATAGAGTCACTAGAAATTTGAATCATCAAATTTGATGTCCATTTGAATTGTTTATGGATTTTTGAATTGACTGAGAAAAAGAAAAGGAAAAAGGCTTAACCTTATCATGCACGCAGGGCGAGAGATAGGCAGCAGGCCGGCCCAGCGGCTCGGCTGCACGCGCGCAGGGGCCACGTCGGAGGCGGCTTCCTGGAAATACGCCTTCGCATGAGGGAGACGGCAACACCGGAAACCGTCTCCACTTAAACGGGTCGGGTCCGCCCACCGGGTCACTGACGAGCGGGGCCCGGGGCTCAGGCCGTCTCCTACCTCCCGCTCGAACAAAGCAGAGGCAGGGGAGGCGAGGCCGAGCGGCGCCGGCGCTCTCCCGGGCGGCACGGGTTACCTCCGGCGGCGCCCGGCACACCGGAGGACTCAGCGCGCCGCGGCGCACCCGTCCATGTGCGGCACGCCCGCGGGGGAGCCAGGGAAGAGGAGGGCTTCGGTGCGGCAGACCGGGGTTGACGGCGGGTTCGACAAGGCGAGGAAGGAACGGGGAGGAGTGGAGGGAGCACGGGAGGGGCTCGTGGTGACGGTGGAGGTTCTCTAGTGCGGTCTAGAGGGGAGGAGGAGGAGTGGTGGGTGCGAATTTAGGCGGAGGCCGACGGCAAGGCTCCGGCCATGCAGAAGGATGGAGGGCACGGGAGGAAGGATGGGTTGGCCTGGGTGGTGTTCGGGAGAGAGAGAGAGCAAATGGAGCAGAGAGGGGGCTCGAGGGTGGCCTCAAATAGGAGGGGGCGAGGTGCACAGCGGGCCATGCGTCGGCGAGGCCGTAGCCATCGCTGGAGGCCACGAGAGCTCGTGGGCACGTGTCTGGGGCATTTGTGGGCGTGGACTACGCCCAGGGGAGAAGAGAGGGACCGGGAAACGCGGGAAAGCGGGTCCCCGCCGTGGCCAGCGACTGGCACGCTCGGGCGGCGCTCTGTCCGCACGCGAGGAGAGCCGGAGAGGGAGAGAGAGGAGGGAGACGACAGCGTAGCGTGCTGCAGACGTCGAGGTGACCTCGGGGGACACGAGGGGGAGGCCCTAGGTGGCCGGAGGCGGTTGGAAGGGGGCGGCTACAGTGCGGGAGCGCACTGTAGCGCGCTCCAGAGTGCCCAAATGGCATACCATGGCATTAAGAAAGGGGAGTGGGCGCGGCCACTTGTGTCCAGTAGTGCCAGGAAGCATTAGGATAGCAGGGGGGAAGCCTTGGATGCCTTGTGGAACCAATGGAGTGAGGAGGGAGGTGAGAAAGAGAGAGGAAGGTGCTATCCAGAGGGGTAAATGGGGGTGTTTCACCCCTCAATCATTGAGCTGAGGCCAGGGAAGGGTTACTGGAGATAGGAGAAGACTAGGAGGAGCTGTGGTAAAAAGTTGAGCTCAAGGAGATTAGGGGAAGGGGTCAAAATGGTGTTTTTGGAAAAATGGCAGAAGGTGTTTGTTGTTGGTTTGGGCAAGAAAATTAATTCTACTTGCAATGAGAATTAACAGGATGGTATGGCACATAGAAGTAGGGTGTTCCACCAAGTTTGAGCTCATTTGGGCAAAGTAGCCAATGTAACTTTGGTAAACCCTAGAAATCAGCAGAAATGGCTTTGCCAAGATTTAGTCATGCAAATCTATTCTCCTTGATGCACCACTTGGTTTAGTTTCATCATTTGAGGATTTGAACATGTCCACAAAAATTCAGATCAAAAGGACACACTTGGCAATGTAGAGTTGTCCAAATTTGGTTCTGGACAGGAAGGGTTTTGGGGCACTTTGATCAAGTTAAATTGTTCTCCAACTTGTGCCATTTGGTATAGATGAATAATTAGACCATTTGAGAATGTTCACAAGGTTTGAGAACATTTGGAAATGTTTGGCAATGTAAAGTTGCTCAAACTTCAAAATGGACAGAAATGGTTTTGAGGGTATTTGATGATGTTATCTTGTTCTCCAACTCATGAGACTTGGCAAGATCATCTAATATGTCATGTGTGACATGATAGAATTTTCTTGGAATTTTTGGAGAATACTTCATATGTAAATATTTCAAAAGCTTGAAATATCCAGAAAGGGTTTTTGAGGGATTTGACCAATATTTTGATCATGACCATGTGTTGAAACTCTTATATATGGACAATATATATCCACTGATTTTCTCTAGGTTTTTGTCAAATATTTTTGAAACAATAAAATAATTGTTCCCTATTAAAGACCATTTCTGGCCTTAAGAAAAAGCTTTTAAATAAAATAGGAAAATAACATTTAAAATTATATTTTGTGGTTTCTGGGTATCCTATATCTAATAGGAGTCAAATATATTTTTGGAAAGATTTTACTGCCCTTAATTAAGTACTTGCAGTGCAAACCTCAATTCAGGGGTTTTTGAGAAACTAATTTTTGAAAATACCATTTGGCCAAATTATTTTCGTAAGAAATTATTTTTCTGTCCTATTCACATGGCATGATCATTGGTTCAAGAGTTTGGAGCAAGGAGATGAAGTATAGGAGTTGGAGGATTTATTTGATTTTTAGAGCACTTGCAAACAGCAAACAAAAATCCAATCAAGCAAAGTCCAAAACACTCAAAAGTTTTTGTCAAACCACATTTTAGCATGATTTATGGACTTAAGTGTTGTGGCATGAAAATCAGGGTGTGACACGATGGCCCCCAACTGTTACTTTGTGGCGGAGCGACAGGGCAGGTTGAGACCACCTAGGCGAGAGGTGGGCCTGGCCCTGGTCGGCGTTCGCGGTTACTTCAAATAATACGCTTAACGAGATCTATGTATTTGATCTGAGTCTGGCCACTGGCCTATACGCACTACCAACTACGCGGGAACAGTTATGGGCACTCGGCGTCATGGTATCAGCCGAAGCCTTCATGACGTCAGCCGGCTCTTGTATTAAGGGGGCTAGGTCTGCTTCCAGCCGCCCTCGCAACGTGCAGGTGTGCAATGGGTGATGGGCCCAGACTCCTGCGCGCATAGGATTTAGACCGGCGTACTGACCTCTCTGTTGTGCCTAGGTGGGGCTGCGACGTGTTGATCTTCCGAGGCCGGGCATGACCCAGGAAAGTGTGTGCGGCCAAAGGGGATCGAGCGTGTTTGGTTATGTGGTGCACCCCTGTAGTAAGTTTATCTATTCGAATAGCCGTGTCCCTCGGTGAAAGGACGACCCGGAGTTGTACCTTGACCTTATGACAACTAGAACAGGATACTTAATAAAACACACCCAGACAAGTTCCACAGACAACCCGGTGATCGCTTTTCCACAGGGCGACGAGGGAAGGATCGCCGGGTAGGATTATGCTATGCCATGCTACTTGGAGGACTACAATCTACTCTCTTCTACATGCTGCAAGACGGACGCTGCCAGAAGCGTAGTCTTTGATAGGACTAGCTATCCCCCCTCTTATTCTGGCATTCTGCAGTTCAGTCCAACGATATTGCCTCTTTACACATATACCCATGCATATGTAGTGTAGATCCTTGCTTGCGAGTACTTTGGATGAGTACTCACGGTTGCTTTGCTACATCTTTTTCCCCCTTTCCCAGTTATTGCAATCATTTGATGGAGTCCAGGAGCCAGAGGATCCCGAGGATGGTTCTACATGGAGTTCGGCTTCGAGGAGTAGTTAGGAGGTCCCAGGCAGGAGGCCTCGCCTTTTCGATCGTTGCTACTTTTGTGCTAGCCATCTTATGGCAACTTGTTTAACTTATGTCTGTACTCAGATATTGTTGCTTCCGCTGACTCATTTGTACTCAAGCTAATGTATTCGAGCCCTCGAGGCCCCTGGCTTGTAATATAAAGCTTGTATTATTTTAATCTATGTCTAGAGTTGTGTTGTGATATCTTCCCGTGAGTCCTTGATCTTGATCGTACATATTTGCGTGTATGATTAGTGTATGATTGAATCGAGGGTGTCACACATGTGAATGTCGACTACATGACACTTCACCATACTTGGGCCTAAGGGAATGCATTGTGGAGTAGTAAATAGATGGTGGGTTGCGAGAGTGACAAAAGCTTAAACCCCAGTTTATGCACTATTCCTTAAGGGAGCGGTTGGACCCAAAAGGTTAATGCTATGGTTAGAATTTATTCTTAATAATTTTTCTCATGGTTGCGGATGTTTGTGGGAGGGTTAATCATAAGTACGAGGTTTGTTCAAGTAAGAACAACACCTAAGCACCGGTCCACCCACATATCAAATTATCAAAGTAGTGAACACAAATTAAACAAACATGATGAAAGTGACTAGATGAAATTCCCGTGTACCCTCAAAAACGCTTTGCTTATCATAAGAGACCGCTTTGGCCTGTCCTTTGCCTCAAGAGGATTGGGCTACCTTGCTGCATACTTACTGTTACTATCGTTACTTGCTCGTTACAAATTATCTTGCTGTCAAACTACCTAGCTACTTACAATTTCAGCACTTGCAGACATTACCTTACTGAAAACCACTTGTCATTTCCTTCTGCTCCTTGTTTGGTTCGACACTCTTACTTATCGAAAAGAGCTACAATTGATTCACTATACGTGTGGGTCATCAAGGCTATTTTCTGGCGTGGTTGCCGGGGAGTGAAGCGCCTTTGGTAAGTGGAGTTTGGAAAGGAAACATTTATATAGTGTGCTGAAATTTATTGTCACTTGTTACTATGGAAAACAATCCTTTGACGGGTTTGTTTGGGGTATCTTCACCTCTTCCGGAACCACAATTAGCTACCCCTCAACCTACTACAACTACTAAAAATATTGAATATGAAATTCCTTCGGGTATGATAGAACAACTGTAGCTAATCCTTATGCAGGAGATGGAACCGAACATCCTGATATGCACTTGATATATGTAGAACAAATTTGTGGATTGTTCAAGCTTGCAGGTTTACCCGGAAATGAGGTGATGAAAAAGGTTTTCGCTTTATCTCTGAAGGGAAAAGCATTGGCATGGTATAGGCTACGCGATGATATTGGATCATGGAATTGGAATCGATTGAAATTGGAGTTCCACCAAAAAAATATCCTATGCATCTAGTTCATCATGATCGGAATTATATATATAATTTTTGGCCTCGTGAAGGAGAAAGTATCACTCTAGCTTGTGTGAGGCTTAAGTCAATGTTATATTCATGCCCCAATCATGAGCTCTCAAGAGAAATTATTATTCAGAACTTTTATGCTCGGCTTTCTCGTAATGATCAAACCATGTTGGATACTTCTTGTGTTGGTTATTTTATGAAGAAAACTATTGAATTCCGGTGGGATCTTTTGGAAAGAATTGACTGCAACTCTGAATATTAGTAACTTGACGAAGGTAAAGAGTTAGGTATAAAGCTTAAGTATGATTGTGTTAAATATTTTATGGATACCGATGATTTTCAAAAGTTTAGCACTAAATATGGACTTGACTCTGACATAGTAGCCTCCTTTTGTTAATCATTTGCTACTCATGTTGAACTCACTAAAGAGAAGTGGTTTAAATATCACCCACCTATTAAAGAAGAAATTAAAGAACTGGTACCTGTTAAAGAAGAAACTATACTCTATAATGTTGATCCAGTTGTTCCTACTGCTTATATTGAGAAACCCCCTTTTCCTGTTAGTATAAAGGAACATGCTAAAGTTTCAACTATGGTTAACAAAAGCTATGTTAGAACACCTAAACCAGATGAACAAATTATAGTAGAACGTAATGTTGCTATGGTTAAAGATCTCTTGGAAGAAGATATAGATGGGCATGTTATTTACTTTTGTGCAGAAGCTGCTAGAATTGCTTAACCCAATAAAAGGGATAGACTTAGACCAGTTGTTGGCATGCCTGTCATTTCAGTTAAAATAGGAGATCACTGTTATCATGGTTTTTGTGACATGGGTGCTAGTGTGAGTGCTATTCCTTACACTTTACATCAAGAAATTAAGAAAGACATAGCACCTGCAGAGATAGAAGACATAGATGTTACTATTAAACTTGCTAATAGAGACACCATATCACCTTGTGGGATTATTAGAGATGTTGAAGTCTTGTGTGGGAAAATAAAACACCCTACTGATTTTCTTGTTCTTGGTTCCCCACAAGATGACTTCTGTCCCATTATCTTTGGTAGACCTTTCTTGAACACAGTCAATGCTATGATAGATTGCAAGAAATAAACTATTGGTGTTAGCTTTGGTGATGAGTCTCATGAGTTTAATTTTTTCAAGTTTAGTAGAAATCATCATGAAAAAGAATTGCCTATTAAGGATGAATTAATTGGCCTTGCTTCTATTGTTGTGCCACCTACTGATCCTTTAGAACAATACTTGCTAGACCATGAGAATGATTTAAATGAAATAGATAAGATTTTCTTTGAACAACATCCTCTGCTTAAACACAATTTTCCTATTGAAACTCTTGGAGGTCCTCCTCCACCTAAAGGTGATCCTGTGTTTGAATTAAAACAATTGCCAGACACTTTGAAATATGCTTATCTTGATGAAAAGAAAATATATCATGTTATTATTAGTGCTAACCTTTCAGAACATGAAGAAGAAAGATTATTGAAAGTTCTAAGGAAGCACCGGGCTGCTATTGGTTATACTCTTGATGATTTAAAGGGCATTAGTCCCACTCTATGTCAGCACAAAATTAATATGGAACCTGATGCTAAACCTGTTGTTGATCACCAATGTCGGTTAAATCCGAAGATGAAAGAGGTGGTAAGAATGGAAATATTAAAACTTTTGGAAGCAGGTATAATCTATCCTATAGATGATAGTAGATGGGTAAGTCATGTTCATTGTGTCCCTAAGAAAGGAGGTATTACTGTTGTTCCTAATGATAAGAATGAACTTATTCCACAAAGAATTGTTACAGGCAATAGAATAGTAATTGATTTCAGAAAATTAAATAAAGCTACTAGAAAAGATCAATACCCTTTGCCTTTTATTGATCAAATTCTTGAAAGATTATCTAAGCACACACACTTTTGCTTCCTTGATTGATATTCTGGCTTTTCACAAATACCGGTATCTCAACCTGATCAAGAAAATACCATTTTTACTTGTCCCTTTGGAACCTATGCTTACAGACGTATGCCTTTTGGTTTATGTAATGCACCTGCTACCTTTCAAAGATGTATGATGGCTATATTCTCTGACTTTCGTGAAAAGATTGTTGAGGTTTTCATGGATGACTTCTCTGTCTATGGGAAGTCTTTTGATGATTGTTTAAGCAATCTTGATCGAGTTTTGAAGAGATGTGAACAAACAAATCTTGTCTTGAATTGGGAGAAGTGCCACTTTATGGTTAGTGAAGGCATTGTCTTGGGTCATAAATTTTTTGAAAGAGGTATTGAACTGGACCAAGCTAAGGTTGATCCAATTGAGAAAATGCCATGTCCTAAGGACATCAAAGGTATTCGTAGTTTCCTAGGTCATGCTGCTTTCTATAGGAGATTTATCAAAGACTTTTCTAAAATTTCTAGGCCTCTCACTAATCTTTTGCAAAAGGGTATTCCTTTTGTTTTTGATGATGATTGTCTTAAAGCCTTTGAAACACTCAAGAAAGCTTTAATTTTTGCACCTATTGTTCAACCACCTGATTGGAACTTGCCTTTTGAAATTATGTGTGATGCTAGTGATTATGATGTTGGTGGTGTTCTAGGACAAAGAGTTGATAAGAAATTGAATGTTATTCATTATGCTAGTAAAACTCTAAACAATGCTCAAAGAAATTATGCTACAATTGAAAAAGAGTTCTTAGCAGTGGTGTTTGCTTGTGATAAGTTTAGACCTTATATTGTTGATTCCAAAGTAACTGTTCACACAGACCATGCTGCTATTAAATATCTTATGGAAAAGAAAGATGGTAAACCTAGACTTATTCGTTGGGTTCTCTTGTTACAAGAATTTGATTTGCATATTATTGATAGAAAAGGAGCTGAGAACCCCGTAGCTGATAATCTGTTTAGGCTTGAAAATGTGCTTGATGACCCACTTCCCATTGATGATAGTTTTCCTGATGAGTAGTTAGCTGCAATAAATGTTGCCAATGGTACTCCTTGGTATGCTGACTATGCTAATTACATTGTTGCTAAATATTTACCACCTAGATTTACATACCAACAAAAGAAAAAACTCTTCTATGATTTAAGACAATACTTTTGGGATGACCCGCATCTTTATAAAGGAGTAGATGGTATTATTAGACGTTGTGTACCTAAGCATGAACAGGGACAAATCCTACGGAAATGTCACTTTGAAGCTTATGGAGGTCATCATGCTAGAGATAGAACTGCTCACAAGGTATTGCAGTCTGGATTTTATTGGCCTACTCTCTTCAAGGATGCTCATAAGTATGTCTCATCTTGTGATGAATGCCAAAGAATAGGTAATATCAGTAAGCGTCAAAAAATGCCTATGAATTATTCACTTGTTGTTGAACCATTTGATGTCTAGGGATTTGATTACATGGGACCTTTTCCTTCCTATAATGGGTATACACATATTTTGGTTGTTCTTGATTATGTTACTAAATGGGTAGAAGCTATTCCAACCAGTAGTGCAAATCACAAAACCTCTATTAAAATGCTTAAGGAAGTTATTTTCCCAAGGTTTGTGTGACGCCCTTTATTCAGTCATACACTAATCATGCACGCAAATGTGTACGATCAAGATCAAGGACTCACGGGAAGATATCACAACACAACTCTAGACACAAATAAAATAATACAAGCCTTATATTACAAGCCGGGGGCCTTGAGGGCTCGAATACATCAGCGTGAAAACACAAGAGTCAGCGGAAGCAACAATATCTGAGTACAGACATAAGTTAGACAAGTTTGCCTTAAGAAGGCTAGCACAAAAGCAACATCGATTGAAAAGGCAAGGCGTCCTGCCTGGGAGCCTCCTAACTACTCCTGGTCATCGACGGCCTCCACATAGTAGTAGGCACCCTCAGTGTAGTAGCAGTCGTCATTGAAGGTGGCTTCTGGATCCTTGGCTCCACCATTTGTTTGCGACATCCGAGAAGAATGGAAAAGGGGAAAATGGGGAGCAAAGCAACCGTGCATACTCATCCATAAGTACTCGCAAGCAAGGATCTACACTACATATGCATCAGTGTCAATGAAATGGGTAGTATATGTGGGCTGAACTGCAGAATGCCAAAAGAGAAGGGGAAAGCCTAGCCTATCGAAGACTAGCATCTTCAAGAAGCTCCAAGCATCCTGCAGCATCAGAAGAGATAAGAGTAGCATAAAGTAAAGTAGTAGTAGGGTTATCAACCTCGACCAGAGATCCTTTCTCGACTCCCTGTGAGAAAGCAATCCCAAAGCCATACTATCCAGTTATCACCTCAAGTATCCAGTTCTAGTTGTATCGATTGGGATACAACTCCAAGTGTACGTTACCGTAGGACAGGCTGTCGATAGATGTTTTCTTCCCTGCAGGGGTGCACCAACTTACCCACCACGCTCGCTTAACTCCGGCCGGACACACTTTACTGGGTCATGCCCGGCCTCGGCCAAACAATACGCCGCAACCCGACCTAGGCTAACTAGAGAGATCAGCACGCCAGACTAAACCTATGCCCCTACGGGTCATGGGCCATCGCCCCGGGAACTCCTGCACGTTGCGTACACGACTACCTCCTTAAAAAAGGCAGGTGCTTATCCAGTCCAACCCGATGCGCCACTCAGTCGCTGGCATCTATTAAGCTTCGGCTCATGTATACGATGCAAAACGCCCATACTATGCCCATGTGATGGTTAGTGCTATCAGGCCAGAGGCCCCTCGGATCAAATATCCAAATCATAGTGGATTAGGAGCACGCGGTAATGAGCAGAGACTCGATCGATGTAACCCCGTCGCCCCGTCTCGTGGACTTGCGGCAAGGGCTAAGAATGCCCGGCCACGCCTCCTAAGTATCTCGCGGGCACCTTCCAGGTCAACTCGACTCCACATCACTCGCAATTAAGCTCGCGTGGGTACCCCTCAGGGCCAACCCGTCTTTAGTAACATGGTTCAGTGTAAAGTCGTAGTTACCATAGTAAACTGTGTGTCTAACACAAAGGGGAATGTCGGATTTCGGGTTCCGGCAGACCCTTGAGGTTCGAACACTGGGGTGCGCGCGGAGATTCAACCCTCTACCGGCCCGCTCTTCACCGAATCGCTAGGATCTAAACTACCAAACAGAGCAGCACAAGAGACACAAGATTTATACTGGTTCAGGCCACCATTGTGGTGTAATACCCTACTCCAGTGTGTGGTGTGGTGGATTGCCTCTTGGGCGGATGAGGAACAGTACAATGGAAGAACAGCCTCGCGAGGGTCTATTCTTGGCTGGCGCGATGAACTGCTAGGGGGAGTTCAGTCGCCTCTCTCTCTCTCTGTGTGTCTTTCTATCCTTGTTCCTTCGATGCCCCTACCCTGCGGGTGGCTAGCCCTATTTATAGGCAAAGGCCCTGGGCCTCTTCCCAAATATTGAGCGGGAAGGGCGCCAACAATTGGCCATTTTGAAGGGGAACAGCGGGTACACTTATCCTGACTAAAGTTGGTCCTCGTCTGTCAAAGGCTCTGGCGGTGACGCCGGCTTGGGCTCGACAATGACTTCCTTCCGGCCGTTGGGTTGGTCTTGGTCTTGTTGCACCGAAATGGACGCCTTTGCTTGATGCTCTCACCTGCGCTTGCTCCCTTTGCACCAAAGAGGAAAGGAGGACACTACGCGGGCTGGCGCCCGACTGGCGCCCTTGGTCGTCATGCCTTGCGTCATGGGCACCTCGTGAGGTACCCCGCCCTGAACTCTCCGCCTCCTCGCGAGCCAGCCTGACGAGGCCGTGCCTGAGGAAGCTCCTTGTCGTCCTCCCCATGAGGCTTGGCCCCTCGCGAAGGTCTTGAGCTTGTGTTGATGAAGATGGGTTGTGCTGGGCCTCCTTTGAGCCACGCCGCAGGCCATAGGCAGGCAAGTCTGGGGACCCCCGTTCCCAGAACGCCGACAGTAGCCCCCGGGCCCATGACGCGCCCGAACTTGGCTGAGCAGAGAGGCGAAAGGGCAAGTGCGAAGCGTCACGGACCCTAACAGCCTGCGGCCTTGGGCACCGCGTGGCGGTTGATTGGACGTGGGCGCCTCTGCAACCGCGCGAGTTGATAAAGGAGCGGCATCTCCCTTGCCTCTTTTACTTCCTCCAGTTGCTGCTCAGATCCCCTTTCTTGCGCCCCTCCTCCCTGCTTCCAAAATCTTCAGATCTACTCCGTCTGCGCGCCCTAGCCAGTCATGGTGCCTCGCCAAGCCCCGGCCGGAGCTTGGTACTCGCCTGCCTTGGACTCGCCAAATGTGTCAGAGGCGAGCCTTGCCCAGGTGCGCCAGATGGCGGAGGCACGGAGCATCGACGGGACAAAGGCGTTCAAGGCCGGCTCGACCATCCCTAAAGACCGAGGGAGCACCTTCTATCCGCTCTTCGTGAGCGCCATCGTCACCGGCCTGGTGCCTCCCTTTTATGAGTTCTTCTTTTCTGTCCTCCGCCACTATAATATTCAAGCTCTGCACCTCCATCCCAACTCCGTCCTTCTTCTGGCGATCTTCGCCTACTATTGTGAGGCTCACGTAGGGGTGAAACCCTCGGTGGCCTTGCTATGCCACTACTTCTCCCTCCGGACCTCCCGTGGTTCCACCTCCGCGTGCACGAGCTTCGTCGCGTACGGCGGCTCCATCGCCTTTTCGAACCCTGGGAAGAGGATCGAGGGCTTCAGGAGCAAGTGGGTCTTGGTGGATGCTGCACGCATCCACCCTCGGCTGATCCTGCCCACAGAGCACCCTACGAGCTCCGACGACTGGTCCCGAGTGGAGCTTCTGGATCCCCGCGCGAAGCTGGTGTTGGAGAAGATGGACGCAGATCTGAGGCCGGCCAGCGTGGCGGCGGGGAAGCTGACCGGTGCGTCGCTGCTGAGGGAGTTCCTGGAGCATCAGCTGGCTCCGCTCCGTCAGTACTCGCTTCCGATGTGGAGGCCTCACCCGAGCCCCGTGGTCTTGGCTAACGAGGATCTGGCTGCGGTCCTCCAGTCCTTGGTTGGGGGCGACGTGGCGAGGCTGGAGGGCGCTCCTACGCCCCTATTCCTTTGCGAGGATTGGGAGCAGGTAGTGGGGTCCATGCCCGTCTTCAACGGGGACGGGCCCATGCCCGCGGAGGCTCCAGAGGACCTGGTGGACGGGTTCTCCGATGACTCCAGCGAAGAGAAGGAAGAAGGGGAGCGGGAAGAGGGGGTTGACTCAGAGGCGGAGTCAAGGGCTCCTCCCCTTCGGTGCAGGTCCCGCACTCTCCGCCTCCCCCATAGTGACGATGACGAGGATGAGGATGAGAAGGGCGGCGGGAGCCTGCCTCCGATCCCGAAGAAGGACCGGACTGGGCTGATCCCCCGCGGGTCTGCCTCGGCCCCGAGGCGATCCGCAGGCGCGTCTCCTGCTCCCGAGCTCCTTGAAGCTGATTGTCGGTGTCAAAACTGGCGGATCTCGGGTAGGGGGTCCCGAACTGTGCGTCTAGGAGGATGGTAACAGGAGACAAGGGACACGATGTTTTACCCAGGTTCGGGCCCTCTTGATGGAGGTAAAACCCTACGTCCTGCTTGATTAATATTGATGATGTGGATTACAAGAGTGGATCTACCACGAGATCAAGGAGGCTAAACCCTAGAAGCTAGCCTATGGTATGATTGTTGTAATGGATGTTGTGTCCTACGGACTAAAACCCTCCGGTTTATATAGACACCGGAGAGGGCTAGGGTTACACAGAGTCGGTTACAATGGTAGGAGATACATATCCGTATCGCCAAGCTTGCCTTCCACGCCAAGGAAAGTCCCATCCGGACACGGGACGGAGTCTTTAATCTTGTATCTTCGTAGTCTTGGAGTCCGGTGGACGATGATAGTCCGGCTGTCCGGACACCCCCTAGTCCAGGAATCCCTCAGTAGCCCCTGAACCTGGCTTCAATGACGATAAGTCCGGCGCGCATAATGTTCGGCATTGCAAGGCGGGTTCCTCCTCCGAATTATCCATAGAAGATCGTGAACACCAGCATAGTGTCTGGCTCTGCAAAATAAATTCCACATTCCACCGTAGAGAGAATAATATGTACACAAGTTCAATCTGCTGACGTATTATGCGGCATGACGTCACACCACTACCAAGCCTTTACTTGAATCGTTTTTTATTATACCACCTCAGCGCGTTTAGCGAAGCCCCTTTCGGTCCGGCAAGGGAGCGGAGGGCGCACGAAGAGCAGATTGAGGCGAAGCACGCGAGGGATTTTACCCAGCTTCGGAGCTCTCCGGAGAGATAAAACTCCTATTGCTGCTTTGTGGTGGTATTATATTCTTGCTCAAGAGCGTGAGCGTTCTGTGTTTTCGAAGGAGTCGAACCCCTTCTATGTTGCGCATGGGCCTCCTTTTATAGGCTAAAGGGGTCACCGATAGGTGGCAACGCAGACAGGGGTAAAAAAGTAAAAAGAGGGGTTGGTACAACCGCTATCTACAGTGCCCCCCTACCTAACTCTGACGGCAGGGGACAAGGGCATTTAATGCCCGTCTGGTCGCCCAAACAGTGCAGGAAACGACCGTCAGGGGCGCCACCGATCGCCACGATGGCCTTCTCGTCATCTCCACTTGCCACCTCGCACCGCTTGGCTACACAGCGCCCTGCCACGTGCTCCTGGGATGGTCTCGCGGCGACACGTCGACGAATGCGCTGGAGCGTGGGCGCAGAGTGGTGGCTTCGCCGCGGCAAGTGCCTTGCCGCGGTCGTTGTCTTCCCGCACCCGAGAGCTTGCCGCTCGTTGGTCCCTGCCGGGATGCGTGGCGCGTCGCGGCAAGTTCTTCGCAGTGCCTTGGTTGGCCTTCCCGGCAAGCTCCTCTTGCCGGGGCCTTGTCCTTCCCGGCGAGCTACTCTTGCCGGAGTCTTGTCTTTTCAGTCAAAACACTTTGTTCTTGAATGGCATCAATATGAGCTACGGAGGATCTTGGCGGACGCCCGGCAAGCCCTGCCACTGGGTGCTGCGACTGCCCGTGCACAAGTTCGGGATACTAAGGTACCCCTACTTTAGTACACCGACAGGAGCCCCCGGGCCTGGGCCACACACGGTGCCGAGCGCTGTTGGGCCAGGCCCAAAACAGGGCACGGGCACTCGCGGCCTGGGTCCATACCAAATCTAACTCCGTATCCACCGCGCCCTCCCGTAATGGCACGCGTCAAACGCGGCGTCGTGGGAGAGATCGTGGGCAATTCTTTAATCAAGAAAGGCGTAACGTTCGCCTCTCCTCTTTATAAGCAGGGGAAGCAGGGGCCGTTCCCCCACCTTTGCCACTTGCGGTTCCTTCCTCAGAAAGCTCCGCCGCTCCCCTCCGCTTCCCAAGCCAAAAGAGAGCAGCGCTCCGCCCTCGCCGCTGACATCGCCGCCGTCGCCGCCAACCTCCTCCACCGCTTCCGCCATGGCTCCGAAGACCGGGAAGAGTGAAGTCAACCGAGGCGCTGCGGCTTGAGGCGCTGCGCAAGGAACGAGCACTTTTCCCCCCGAGCTCACCCCGAAGGCGCTGCGGGAGGAGTTCTATCTCTTCTGGTCAACGGAGACGCGGGCGCATCCGCGCACGCAGGTACTCTTCGCCGAAGCTTCTACTTCGAAAAAGTGTCCCAGAGGATACTATTTCTTCCCCCTGTTCTTCTATTGCGGGCTTTGCCCACCTTTTTCCGATTTCTTCTGTGATATCATGAATACCTACGGGTTTCATCTTCTTGACTTCACCCCCAACGCCGTTCTGACAATGGCGGTTTTCGCACACCTCTGCGAGAACTTCGTTGGAATCCACCCAAATGTCGCCCTCTTTCGCCACTACTCCATGCCCCGGGCCGAGAAGGGAGAGCCCTTCGCTGGCGGGATTGCCTGGATCTCGAGGGTCGGCATGAAGGAGGTTTATCTGGAGGGCGAGCTCCGCAGCAAGTGGGATGAGTGGAGGGCGGAGTGGTGCTGGATTGTTGACGCGGATCCGCAGCCATTCACCAGCCTGCGTCAAGCCCGAGTGGTGCGCGGCGGCGACTGGAGCGCCCTGGCGGCAGACGACGCCAGATTGAAGATCGCCACCACGCGGATTCTACGGCTCAGGCTTGCCGGGCTTACTGTAGGGGCCGTTGGCGCGGACTTCCTTCGCCGCCGCATCGCCCCTCTGCAGGAGAGGAAGAGGCCCGCCTGGCTGTTCAGGGGCCCGGCAGATATCATGAGGCTGCGTCCAGGCCTCAATTTTAATTTCACAGTCTTGGAGTTGGATGGGATGCTCAAGGAGTTGTTCAAGCACGACTCCAACCATCCGGAGTGGTTCAGGCTGCCGCGGGGTGTCGTGTCGTTGTGCAATAACTCCCAACTCGATCGCATCCTCGCAATGATGTCGGAGTGCGACTCGCATGGGATTATCCCAACGTGGCAGGAGCCTGCCGACGACGTCGTGCAGAACTTCTTCGACAACTTGGTGGAGGTGGCGAACCGTGCCGACGAGCAGAGGCTCCTCACCCGCGACACCACTGATGACGAGATGCGGTACATCGCCACCAGGGCGGAAGAGGCGGTGGCGGCCGCTGCCGCGGGTGAGTTTGGTTTTACGCTGGAGGAGGCAGAGGCGGCCGAGGCGGCAAGCCTTGCCGACCGGGAGGACCTTGGCGGGGAGGTCGTTGGCGAGGGGGAGCCCGAAGCTGAAACGAGCGAGCCTGCCGGGGGCGCAAGTGGCCAGCCATCTTCAAGCAACTTGCCATAGACGGGGGCCTCAGTGCAGCCCCCAGCTCAACCGAGAAGGCGCCTCCGCAAGACTGGAGACACAGCAGGGCGGCGGGCAGGCCAACAGCCGCAGCGCCGCGGGACACGCTCTACCGCGACAAGCACCGTTGCCGCGGGAGCGTCTCATGCCGCGCCGGCAACTGGGGCGGGATCTTCTCGAGCCGCTACTCCTGATCCTGCCGCAGCTCCCGCCAAGCGTCCAAGGGAGCCTACTCCTCCACCTCATCGCGCGGAAAGGGTGCCGGACTTCGACCTCTCCGCGCTGAGCTCCGACGAGGAGGAAGAAGAAGAGGAGGAGTATGGCTTTCTTCTCGTTGTACTTATGTTTCTTTGATTCTTGCCTTCTCTTGTCTTGTATCTGATCTGCTTCCCTCTGAACCCCGTTCCTTCTCAGGACTCTGGCCGAGAGAGCGGCAAAGAGGGCCAAGGTCCCCGTGGTCGTCATCGAGGACGATCCCACTGTGGCAACAGAGGATGCATCCGAGACTACCTTGACGGACCCGGCAACCTCTTCCCGAAGCAGCCCCCAGCGCAGCCCCCAGCGTAAGTACTTGTTCACTTGCTGTTGTGGGGCGCGCATGGGTGCCTTTCCTTGTTGATATCTTGATTGTTGACTTGCTTGTGTAGGAGCAGAACAGGCCCATCAGGAGCAACCAGAAGCCGCTCCGGAGGCGCAATCTGCTTCAACTACGCCGCCAAGGTGCGATTCTTCGACAAGGGAGCGCTCTCCGGCAAGGGAGAGGTCCCCGGCGAGGGGTGGAACCAGCGAGCCTTCGGTGGTGGAGCCCATGGTCACAGAGCCCAGCACAGGTAGCCCTCCTTGTCGGAAATTTTTCCTTGGTTTCTTCTTCTTTTGATATTCTTTTTTGGATATTTGCTTGACTTTTTCTCCCCCCCCCCTTTTCCTGCCTTTAGATCCTCCCTCCGCGGAGCCAATGGAGACTGAGGCCACCGGCGAGGAGAACTTGCGCGGTGATACTGGCGATGCCGCTGCTACTGAAGAGGAGGCCGGCACTGATGACCCCGCCAACGAAGAGGCCGCCAAGGCTGCTGGCGCTGGAGCTGGCGAGGGATCCGGCGATCGTACTGACGACCCGAGGGCCGCAGGAGCGCAGGGCACTACACCGAACGCCGATCCCTCCGCCGCTGACACAGTGCCAGGCCCCGAAGAGCCCCAGCGCGGCGCCTACTTGAAGGCCGGCGAAGGTATCTTCATTAGGCTCCCCTGGGCGTCGAGTTCCAGGGCACCGGTCGAGGGAGAGACTTTCGATGGAGAAGTACTCGCCTCCGCTGGGCTGGCGGTGGTTGACGCGCCAAGCAGCAGCAGTGGCGAATCTGAAGAGGAGCAGCTGCTCCGGAAGTTGGTGTCGCTCTACCGTGCCCGACAGGCGAAGCTGGAGTCCCGCGCTTGTCGCTCGGGCGGGAGTTGACATAGAAAAGCATGCGGAGGAGCTCCAGAGCCGCAACCAAGAGGCCCTCCGGTCTATTGCTGAGGAGAGGGCGCAACTTGTCGAGGCGAAGAAGGCGTTCATCCTTGAGAAAGCTGAAGCCGAGGAGCAACAGAGGCTTGCCGCTGAAGAGCTGTCCACCCGGGAAGGTGAACTGACATAGCGGAAAGTCAATCTGGACAGCTACGAGGAGGAGCTTGCCGCACGCGAGCAATCACTTGGCGGGGCACTCAAGGAAGCGAAGGACGCTGCCACAGCTGCCAAGGCCGCCAAGAAGGAATTAGAGATGAAGATGACGCAGTTGGAGGCTGATCTGAAAGGGAAAGATGAGGAGCTTGCCGCGCTCCAGCGCGAACGCGAGAAGGATGCTCTTGCTCATGGTGATCTGCAAGTCCAACTCGCCGACAAGGGCAAGGAACTGAACGCCGCCAAGGACTCAAATGCCGATCTGGAGCTGAAGCTGGCTACACTGACGGAGACGCTGGGCGGCGCCAAGAAGCGAGAGGAGGATTTGAAGAAAGAGATCAAGGCCAACGAGGAGCTGCTAACGAGGGCCGCCGAGACTCAAAACACCTTCAGGGCTACGGTGGAGCTCTGGATGGAGGGCCTTGTCAACATCGCTGCAGTCATCGATGAAGAGCTGGCGGAACTGGACTTGGCGGGCTTCGGGTACTGCTCCGACGAGAACCTCCAGCCCAGCGCCAAGCTTACTCTTTTCTTCAAGGGTGTGGCGACGGCTCTCCAGCAGCTCCGGGAAAGGATCCCAAAGAAGCTGGCTGACGAGTCACGCGCAATCTGTGCCAAGGTCTTGGAGAAGGTGTTGGTGAAGATACTCTTCCGCAATCCAGGCCTTGACCTCACCCGCGTCCTCAAGAAGCTGCCGGCGGGTGACGATCTTGAAGAGCTCAAAGCCATTGTCGCACCCATTGTGGACAAGGTGAATGAAGTCAGGAGGATAAACGGCAAGCGCGTGGATTAGGCCACCCTTCTTCTCCTTTCCTTGTCGCTGATATTTAAGTTATGAGAACAATTCAGTCAGCGCCGCAACAAGTTACTTTTGTAATATAACTTTATTCTGGGCAATGCTTGTTACATTAACTCCTTTACTTTATTCCTTTCTTTGTATGTTTTTACCCTATGCTTTTAGGGAACTTGCCGGCGCAGGTACGCTTGCCGTGAGCGCTGAGTGCGGAACATCAGTAGCCCGCTGGCGGTGCCGGCTCCGGCAAGAAACCTTGCCACAACTAGTTGCAGCACACTTAAGTTGTTGAGCGGACTCGAAACAAAGTAAGGGCGCAACTAGCTACGAGGAGGTTCCTCCGTGCACAGGTTTTCCATACAAAGCACGGTCGTTTAAGGAAGATAACTTAAAATTTTAAAAACTGATCATGCTCAGACTTTGGCGAGTTAGCTTTTTCCTTTTTGTCGTCTATGTCCCGGCAAGGCCAATTTGAACGACGCCTAGTCCACACCATTATCTTCTGATCTCCTCCTCCTCCCCCCCCCCCGGTGAACTTGTGGGTGAAAGAACCTTCTCTTTGAGAAAAAGACAGAAGAGAAAATAACGATATGGAGCCTTAAGGATCGTTATTGCTTACCGGGGCAAGTGCTGCACAAAGTGTCAGATAAAGCATGCAAAAAAAAGAAAGAATGCATGAAATTTGACAAGATGTGCGAAGTACATGAACTTTATTTATGCACGGGATCTGCGCCCGGCTTTGTACAAAGGGTTACATGCAACAGCGGCAAGGCTTGTACAAAAGGTGGTTGCCGGAACAGATTCCGGCAACTGCGCCTTATGGGTAAAACTTACGAAGATGCTCAATGTTCCAGGAGTTGCTCACCGGAAAGCCATCTTCGGTCTCTAGGCGGACAGCGCCGGGCCTAGTGACTCGCTTCACCCGATAAGGGCCCTCCCACTTCGGTGTCAACTTGTTGGAATTCTTGGCAGATTGAACACGCCGAAGAACAAGGTCACCTTCCTCGAGACTTCTGGCATTGACTTTGCGGCTATGGTAGCGGCGCAAAGCTTGCTGATATCGAGCAGCTCGTACAGCAGCCTGAAGACGATCCTCCTCAAGGAGCAGCGCGTCATCTTGCCGCAGCTGCTCTTGCTCAAGCTCATCATAAGCGAGCACTCGAGGCGATCTGTATACGAGTTCCGTGGGGAGAACTGCCTCTGCTCCATACACTAGAGCAAAAGGTGTTTGGCCAGTGGCTCAATTTGGCGTCGTCCTGATCGACCAAACAACCACTGGCAGCTCCTCGATCCAATTTCTTCCGCACTTGTGCAGCCTATCGAAAGTTCTGGTTTTGAGCCCGCGCAACACTTCAGCGTTCGCCCTCTCCGCTTGACCGTTGCTTCTCGGGTGAGCAACAGAAGCGAAGCAGATCTTGGCGCCAAGATCTTGGACGTACTGCATGAAGGTGCGGCTCGTGAATTGTGTGCCGTTGTCGGTGATGATCCTGTTAGGGACTCCGAAACGGCAAACAATTGACCTGAAGAACTTGACTGCTGACTGTGCTGTCACCTTCCTCACTGCTTCCACCTCCGGCCACTTCGTGAACTTGTCCATCGCCACATACAAGTACTCGAAGCCCCCAACAGCTCGGGGAAAGGGGCCGAGGATGTCGAGCCCCCAGACCGAAAATGGCCAGGACAAAGGGATTGTTTGGAGAGCTTGAGCTGGTTGATGTATCTGTTTGGAGTGGAACTAGCACGCTTCACACTTGGTTACTTGTGCAGTTGCATCCTGGAGGGCTGTCGGCCAAAAGAAACCTTGCGGAAAGCTTTGCCGGCAAGCGCTCTTGTGCCAATGTGGTGACCACATATGCCTCCGTGTATCTCCGCCAACAGCTCTTGTCCTCCTTCCTGGGAAATGCACTTCAATTTCACTCCGTTGAATCTTCTTCTATACAGTATGTCATCGACAAACTGGTACATACTTGATTGCCGGGCTACTCTCTCGGCTTCTTCTTGCTCTTCGGGAAGTTCTCCTGTTTGAAGGAAACGGACGATCGGCTGTGCCCATGCCGGAGCTTGTGGCTCGACGACAAGGACTAAAGGCGCAAATGCTGCTGCGGGAACATCTGCTTCCATGGCAAGAATCTGCGATTCAGTCAGAGCTTCATGTTCCCCAGCAAGCTTGCCGGAGCAAAACTTGTCGGGAGCGTCTGCTTCAACGAAACAAACTCTAGGGCTTGTCGGAGCAGACTGCTCCTCAGCATTCTTTGTGTTGATCTTGGGGACCTTCTTGACGGCGGCTTCGGGGAGCTCAGCCGGAAAGTAGTCACCAGAAATCAACTTCCTCTTCTTGCTCTGTCCAGTTGATGGTGTTACAGATGGTTGAGTCAGCTTGAGCACAAAGATCCCTGGTTCCACAGGCAACTTGAGTGCGGCGCATTTTGATAGGCCATCTGCAATGTCGTTCTGGGCTCTTGGAACATGTTCCATTTGCAGGCCGTCAAAATGCTCTTCCAACTTCCTCACTTCATCAATGTAGGCTTCCATCAACGGACTCTGATAATCTTTGTTAACTTGGCGGACGACAAGCTGCGAGTCACCCCTGACAATAAGCTTCTTGATCCCAAGGTCTGCCGCGATCATGAGTCCGGCAAGCAAGACTTCATACTCTGCAGTATTGTTTGTCGCTTGTTCCTTGGGAAAGTGCATCTGGACCACGTACTTGAGGTGCTCTCCGGTGGGTGCGACAAGTAGTACGCCCGCACCGGCGCCTTGCAGCGAGAAGGCACCATCAAAGTACATGACCCATTCCTTGTTTGCTTCCTTGACGGGGATGCTCGTCTCCGGAGTTTCTTCATCAGGTGTTGGCGTCCACTCTGCTATGAATTCTGCCAATGCTCGGCTCTGGATAGTTGAAGTACTCTCAAACTTGAGGCCAAAGCTTGACAATTCCAGTGCCCACTCGACAATCCTGCCTGTTGCTTCTGGATTCTGCAGTATCCTCTTCAATGGGAAGCGAGTGACAATTGTGATCTCATGTGCTTGAAAGTAATGGCGCAGCTTCCTCGAGGCCATGAGAAGGCCGAAAAGCAACTTCTGCACACCAGAGTACCTTGATCTAGCCCCCTGCAGAAGGGAACTGAGAAAGTAAACTGGGCGCTGCACCATCTTCTTTTGTCTCTCTTCCTGCTGCTGCACAGATCCATCCTTGTCGGGACCAAAGCTTGTCGGGGAAGCCCCCTGCTTGTCGCCGGACTCGCTTGCCGTGGTTGCTGGCTCATCATCTACCTCTCTTTCCGCTACTTACGCAGCACTAACCACTTGATTGGTTGCCGCTAGATATAGCAGCAACTTCTCTTGTGGCTTAGGTGCGACAAGTATTGGAGTGGAGGACAGGTATCTCTTCAAGTCCTGCAGCGCAGCCTCCGCTTCCGGAGTCCATTTCATTGGACCTGCCTTTTTCAAAATTTTGAAAAACGGCAGGGCGTGCTCAGCAGACTTGGAGATGAACCTGTTGAGAACAGCAACGCAGCCGGCAAGCCTTCGCACATCCTTGACGCGCTTCGGTGCGTCGATCTGCTCGATGGCCTTGATCTTGTCGGGATTGGCTTCGATCCCCCGCTGAGATACAAAGAACCCGAGAAGCTTGCCGGAAGGAACTCCAAACACACACTTCTCGGGGTTCAACTTGAGATTGATCTTGCGCAAGCTTGCAAAGGTCTCGTCCAAATCTTGGATCAAAGTTGCTCTGTCTTTGCTCTTGACCACTATGTCATCCATGTAGGCTTCTACATTTCTGTGCAACTTTGGCTCAAAAGCTTCATGAACTACCCTTGCAAATGTTGAACCGGCATTCTTTAGTCCGAAAGGCATCCGTACAAAGCAGTACGTGCCACATGGAGTAATGAATGTGGTTTTCTCTTCATCCTCTTCCGCCATGAAGATATGATGATATCCTGAGTATGCATCAAGAAATGAAAGCAAATCACATCCTGCCGTGGAGTCGACAATCTGGTCAATGCGCGGCAAGGGAAATGGATCTTTGGGACAAGCTCTATTAACATCAGTGAAGTCAATACAAAGCCTCCACTTCCCATTCGCCTTGCGCACGACTACAGGATTGGCCAACCACGTAGGATGGAGCACTCCTCTGACAAGGCCTGCTGCTTCCAACTTCTTGATCTCTTCTGCGATGAATTCTTGACGCTCCACTGCTTGTTTCCTAACCCTCTGCTTGACGGGCCGCGCGTGAGGGCAGACGGCAAGGTGGTGCTCAATTACTTTCCTGGGAACACCGGGGATGTCAGATGGTTTCCATGCAAACACATCAACATTCACCCACAGGAAAGCAACGAGCGCGCTTTCCTATTTAGGGTCAAGCGTGGCACTGATGGTGAAGGTACCACCAGTGCCGTCCTCTTTGGCGGCCACTTTCTTGGTCTCTGGTGAAGCTGTCTTTGCCTTCTTGCACTTGCCGGTGGAGCTCGATGGTGCGTCCTCGACGGTAGCGCAGCACTCCGAAGAGGTGCGCTTGCCGGAGTGGGCATCAGAGCTGTTCTTGCCGGACTTAGTCTTCTTCTTCCCCCCGGGAGCTTTAGCGGCAAGTGGTTTGCGTTTTGCTGCGGCTGCTGCTTCCCGGTAGATCTTGTTGGTACGGATAAGGGCATCTTTCTTGTCGCCAGGGACAGAAATGACACTTATCGGACCGGGCATCTTGAGCATGTTGTAGGCGTAGTGAGAGGCTGCCATGAACTTGGCGAGCGCTGGACGGCCAAGTATCCCATTGTAGGGCAATGGGAAATCAGCAACATCAAAGGTGACCTTCTCTGTCCTGAAGTTCAGCTCGCTGCCAAATGTCACTGGCAGTGTGATCTTCCCCTTCGGCTTGCTCCTTCCCGGATTGATTCCTTGAAAGGTACCAGTTTCTTCGAGCTCGTTGTCGGGGATCTGGAGCTTCTTGAGCACCGCGGAGGAGATCAGATTCAAGCCGGCCCCGCCGTCAACCAGCATCTTTGTGACCTTGAGGTTGCGGATAGTTGGCGAAACCAACATCAGCAAGCACCCGACCGCAGTTATGCGATCAGGGTGATCCTCAACATCAAAGATGATGGGCGTGATGGACCACTTCAGAGGCTTGCGCGACTCAACTGATGGTTCCACTGCATTAACTTCACGCACCCACTGTTTGAGCTGGCGGTGCGAAGTATGCAGAGAAGCACCGCCGTCGACGCACAAAACCTCTGTTGCCTTCTGAAACTCCTGCTCGTCGGTCCCATCTTCATCCATCTCTTCATCTTCGTCTTCGTCCTCGTCCTTGTCGCGGCCGCGGGGAGGTCTGTCTCCTTGCCGCTGTTTAGCCTTGCCGCGGCGCCCTCCCCGGGCGGGACGTTTCTTGCCGGATCCTCCACCACCTTCTTGGGCCTTCTCCTTGCCGCGGTGCTCGTATTCAGCTTTCTGTAGCTCAACAAGCTGCTCAACCTTCTTGCAAGTCTAGAGATCATGGCCCTTGGTGCGGTGGATCTTGCAGTACTGCTTGTCGGAGCCGTCCTACTTGTAGGCGGCCACCACAGCCTCGCCGGAGTCACCAGCTTTGGCCTTCTCGGCGCCGCCTCCGTTGCCGGACTGCTCGACAACTAGCACATCCTTAGCTTTCCTCTTTCTGTTATTTCTCCTCCGGTTCTTCTTCACTGGGGCGGCATCCTCACTGTCAGATCCTTCTGCTCCTGCGTTCTCTCCGGGGAGTTTCCTCCCCTCCTCAGCACGTGCACATTTGTCGGCCAGAGCATATAGCTCGCTGACATCTCTGATTTTGCACATCGCCATCTCCTCCCTCATCCTACGGTTACGCATGTTCTGATGGAACGCGCTGATAACCGCGGCAGGGTGGACGTCTGGGATGTTGCGCTACACTTGGCTGAATCTTTGAATGTACTTGCGCAGGGGTTCTCCTTCTTTCTGGGCGAGCAGATGAAGATCGCTCTCCTGGCCATGGGGCTTGTGGCCGCCTGTGAAGGTGCCGACAAACTGATGGCACAGATCTTCCCATGAAGAGATGGAGTTGTCCGGCAAGTGCATGAGCCAAGATCTGACGTTGGGCTTGAGCACCAGCGGGAAGTAGTTGGCTAGGATCTTCTCGTCGCGCCCCCTGGCAGCCTGCACCGCGATGGTGTAGACGCTGAGGAACTCTGACGGATGTATCCTGCCATCGTACTTCTCGGGTACATCTGGCTTGAAATTCTTGGTACTGGGCCACTGGACCTGCCGCAGCTCACGAGTGAACGCAGGGCAACCTACCGCGTACGGCAAGTCGCCTGGTTCCCCTGGCGCATGCATATCGACAGCGGGCCCAGCGCGCTGGTCTGACTGACGCCGCGCTTCTCTTCGACGCTCGATGCGAGTGCGAGCGTCTTCTTGTCGTCGTTCTTGGAGAACTTGGCGTTGATCGCGATGAGCTCGCGGGTCCGACGACGCGGTGGAGTCAGTGTCGAGGTTATCCCGGCGAGTCGGCGATCTTGGCCTTCAGGGCGGGGAGTGCACGGTGGTGGCACCCCCAGCGGTCTTGTCGCCGTCGGCTTGCGCCTGGGCGTCTTGCCGGGGCTTCGACGTGCTCGGCTGCCGGGGCTTGTCGCCATTGGCGAAGCCGATGAGGCTCTAAATGGTGGCCCTCCAATCGTCGATCTTGTCTGGCACTGGAGGGTAATCTAGAAGCAGTTGGGCTCGGGCCAGCGCTTCCTCTGGAGTCTTGGGCGGCGGTGGTGAACGACACGAAGAGCGGGATATGCTCAAACTTCTAACAGTGTTAGAAGGAGCAACATCTCATCCAGGCGACCGTGCTGCGCTCGTGCCAACATGTTGACGCGCATGTTGGCCTTGAGCGTCCCGCGATCCACCAGCTTGGCCTTGTTCCAACGCGAGTACGGTGCTAGGAGCACCATGGTGTTGTCGATCCCGCACCTCCTGAGAGGGGTGCGGTGTATGCACAGACGCCGAGGCTTGCGGGGCCATGTCCTTGGACCTGGTGACGATGTGAGTCCCCCCGTCGGCGCCTGTTCCTCCGCCGGCGTCCACCCCGCCGCCCGCTTGCTCCGGTGGCGGTGGGATCGACGCGGACGGACCAACCACCTCCGAAGTCTTCTTCTTTGGTGGCATGTCGATGAAGATGTTGATGTAGCATGTACGAACGCCGGATCAGGTTCGCAAAACCTCGACGCCCCTCGTACCTGGCGCGCCAAAGATGTCGTGGGAAAACGAACACCTATGGGGCAGGGCCCCTTTCGGTCCGGCAAGGGAGCGGAGGGCGCACGAAGAGCAGATCGAGGCGAAGCACGCGAGGGATTTTACCCAGCTTCGGAGCTCTCCAGAGAGATAAAACTCCTACTGCTGCTTTGTGGTGGTATTATGTTCTTGCTCAAGAGCGTGAGCGTTCTGTATTTTAGAAGGAGTCGAACCGCTTCTACGTTGCGCATGGGCCTCCTTTTATAGGATAAAGGGGTCACCGACAGGTGGCAACGCAGACAGGGGTAAAAAAGTAAAAAGAGGGGTTGGTACAACCGCTATCTACAGTGCCCCCCTACCTAACTCTGACGGTAGGGGACAAGGGCATTTAATGCCCGTCTGGTCGCCCAAACAGTGTAGGAAACGACCGTCAGGGGTGCCACTGATCGCCACGATGGCCTTCTCGTCATCTCCACTTGCCACCTCGCACCGCTTGGCTGCACAGCGCCCCGCCATGTGCTCCTGGGATGGTCTCGCGGCGACACGTCGACGAATGCGCTGGAGCGTGGGCGCAGAGTGGTGGCTTCGCCGCGGCAAGCGCCTTGCCGCGGTCGTTGTCTTGCCGCACCCGAGAGCTTGCCGTTCGTCGGGCCCTGCCAGGACGCGCGGCGCGTCGCGGCAAGTTCTTCGCAGTGCCTTGGTTGGCCTTCCCGGCAAGCTCCTCTTGCCGGGTCCTTGTCCTTCCCGGCGAGCTACTCTTGCCGGAGTCTTGTCTTTTCAGTCAAAACACTTTGTTCTTGAATGGCATCAATATGAGCTACGGAGGATCTTGGTGGACGCCCGGCAAGCCCTGCCACTGGGTGCTGCGACTGCCCGTGCACAAGTTTGGGATACTAAGGTACCCCTACTTTAGTACACCGACACCCTTATTCCGGGATTCTCATCAATACGGACGTGGGTAACCCAACCGCGCCCGTCGCCACGCCCCCTCTATCGAAGGCGAGTCCCGAACGGTCATGGAGACGGCTCTTGGTATTCTCCCTCTTTATAATAGGACCAAGGCTCGTTTCTTTTCTTCAATCCTCCATCGAATCTTATCCTCGCTCCAAGTTCCAACACCCAGAGCCCTAGATTCGTGTGCTTCAGACCTTCAACAATGTCCGGTTCCGACCTTCAGGGCCGGTGGATGCCCTCCTCCGTCACAGAGGAGGACATGCTAAAGCTGCGAGAAGCCAAGTACCTGTCTTACGAGATTTCGCACAGGCTACCCGCCGAAGGGCAGGCCATACCCACCCCCGAGCCCGGCGAGTACGTCGTCTTTGTATCCCACCTCCGTCGGGGTTTAGGCTTCCCGATGGATCCTTTCGTGAGAGGGCTCATGTTTTACTATGGGTTGGAATTCCACGACTTGGCTGCAGAGTCCATCCTCCATATCTCTGCATTCATCATCGTCTGTGAAGCCTTCCTCCGCGTCACCCCCCACTTTGGCTTGTGGCTGAAGACCATCAATGTGGAGCCGAAGATGATCGCGGGGCGTCAAGCAAAGTGCGGCGGGGCGGCCGTAAGCAGGAGGGCCGATGCCCCGTGGCCTGAGGGCTCCTTCCAAGAGGAGCTCGGTTTGTGGCAGCAGGAGTGGTTCTATATCACCGCTCCGAAGGGCAGTAGGCAAAGGCTGCCGCCCATATTCCGCTCGGGAACTCCTCGACGGTTAATGTCATGGGTCAACCAAGGGCTCAACTAGGGGTCGTCAAAAGACGTGCCCCTTTTGCAGGGCCGGATTCGAGACCTCCAGGCGAGGGAGATCGATCTGCTCGTGGTGATGCAGGTTATGCTAATTAGGCGTCTCCTGCCCTGCAAACGTCGTCCTCTTCGGCTATGGGAGTTCAATCCGGAGGGACCACGGATTCTCCAACACTTTACGGGTACGACACCCGTGGAGATGTACAAGTTGTTCTTCGGACCACAAGCGGCGTGTCCGGAATTGACCGAGGATGCCGGCCTAAGCTGCAATCGCCCGGATACTCAGGTAAGTAGCCCAGTGTCCGGACGTACCATTCGTTTGCTTTTCTAGAATTCGCCTTTTAACCCGTTATCCTGCAACAGGAGTGGATAGCGGAAGCAAAGCTGATACGGTGTCCGGCCCCCCTCCCCGAGACCGCGCCGGATCCCGTGCTGGTCAGGATGTTGGAGGTTGTGCCTTCAGAAGAACGCGAAGGGGAAAATAGAGGAGCTACCGCCTCGCCCAAGGGGGCGCTTGAAGAAGGGGGGATCAAGAATCCCTCCCTCCAGGGGGAGAAGAGGACCACCTCCGAAGACCCGGAGACCAAAGCCCCTAAGCGGGGGAAGAAATCTTCACCGGAGGGTCCTGCGTCCGGGGAGGTCCCGGCCGCACAGTCTTCTCTAAAGAATCAGCCCTCCAGTGAGCCGTGAGTAGAAAAAGGGGAGTTCATTAATAAGAAACATCCCTATTTGTGCTTCTGAGGATAACCGAAATTTTTACCTTGTAGTTCGGATCTCCGACCTTCTCAGATGAGCTCGTCTTCGGGGGATCTTCATCCGGAGATGATGGAGAGCGAGACACCTCCGTCTGCTGCACCGTCGGAGAGGGCGGATGAGCCTGAAGTGTCGTCACGGAGGGTATCCCTGAACCCGACGGAGCCAAAGAGTTCGGCGCCAACTAGTGTTCGGCCGGGGGAGCTGAAGGATCTGTTTGAGAGGGCATCCATCTCAGAAGATCACCGTGCATTGATGAGTACGGTGATTAGAAGGATTTTGTCCGCCGAAAGCGGATTGCATAATGCTGTCAGGAGTTTGCTGGCGGGATTTGAGGTATGTAAAAATGACACCCCTTTTTGACAGGTTTACACATAAAGTGCGCCCTGTATAGATAGTAGCCCCTAAGACTCGGTAGGTTGTCGAAAGCGACAGCGTGCCGAGGATCAAAATCGCAGGTATTGAGTGTCGCCTTTCCTATGCAGGTGGCGGATAGTCCGGGGGCTAGCCGGACTGATGGAGTTGCTGAATTAATGCGGCAACTTGATGTGGCGGATGCGGACATCGCGCTAGTCAACAAGCGACTTGACGAGTCGCAAGGTAAATTGTTTCTCCGCAGTCACCTATTAAGGGAGCCAAAGCCCACCTCTTACAATATTTATGCATGACGCAGATGGTGCTGCTGCTATGGAGAGCCTTCGGGCAGAACTTGCTCAAGCCAAGGAGCAAGCCAGAAGGAGTGATGCGGCTGCCTCGAGGGCGGCCGAAGAGTTAGAAGCCGAAAGGGCTGCACACTGCCGAAGCAGGGAAGAGATGGCCGAACTGGCCGTTAAGTTGAAGGATGCTACCGACCGCAATGAGGCTCTTGAAAAGGAGCGCCTATCGGAGCGAGAAGACCTGGGTAAGGCCACCGCCGAAGCCAAGGTGCCCGTTCTGCAATGCAGGCTATGAAGGAGGAGCTGCGTCAGGCCGGAGACATTGTGGCTGGCAAGCCTTTTCTGCTGCGCTGCAGGTTTACGGATCCAAAGTATGCCTAGCTTGGCCAGCTGTGGGGGCCGGAGGATCCATATATGGACTTAGCGGCGAGTGCGGCGGATGTCGTTGTGCACTTCTGAAGTCAGAAGGATCACAAGACGGAAGAGCTGTTTTGGTTTCAATTCCATAGTCCGGATCGTTCACTTCCGCTGACCGATCGGTTGGCCGAATGGGCTGAGCTGAATAGGTTGTCCGGACTTGCCACGACGGATATCGTGACTCATGTCTGGCCAGAGAGGCCTAAGGCCATGAGCTATTTTGGCTTATTGCAGCAATTTCTTGGGGCGGTGCCGCATCTCAAGTTGATGAAGCGGTCGGCCTGCATAGAGGGTGCGCGGATGGCCCTTGCCCGTGTGAAGACACATTGGACAGCGATGGATGCCACCGCTGTTGCCACCCAGGGTTCGGACGAAAGCCGGTTACCCGCCGAGCACTATTTTGGGGAAGTTCTGCGTGGTGCTCGTGTAATAGAGTCGCAGTGCTCGAAAAATGTCAGGTTCAATTGAACATTTTAATTTGTAAAACAATGGTTATGATGTAATCGCTTTTTATACTTGTGCGTTCAAGTATTGAAATATCTCCTATGCGGCCGTTTATGTATACGTGTGTATAACCTGAAAGATGGCAGTCTTCAGCTTCAGCCCCCACGCACAAGATGCGGGGGTGTTCGCAAAAATAGCGCATTTTCACACTTAATCCGACGTCTTGGTCCCATTAAGGAGGTGGTAGCATAGCAAACGAGGCAACCGGACTATAATGCTTTATCACTTTCACTTAGCCATTGGAGTTCGAGGGTGGGACTACGATATAACCCCTGGGGGCACCGCGCTCTCCGAATTCGGGGCGCGTATGTGCCTGACCGGGAAGCGGTCCTTCGTCAAAGCGGAGGAATTCTAAACATTCCGGTGGTCGATCGAGTGGTTGACCAGTCTCTCGCTATATCATGACAGTCAGTTTTCGGCTTTCTCTACTGAGGTGCTCACCCAGCCGAACTGGGGCACAATTGCAGTAGTTCTCCTGGTGCCGCGTTAGCCGATGATACAGAATGTAAGGCAGCAAAACACAGGAGCCGGGCAAACCCAACATTTGACCAAAGTCATGATTCAGAGCTGATGCATATAAGGCCTAACTCGAGACATCGAGCACTCCCTAAGGTGTTCGGTCTTTATAATAATGGGCAGAACAATACCCTAAGCCCCTAGTTTCCAGGTACGGGCGAGGTCCTCTGACACGGCCGATGCGAAAACGTCAGGCTCCACTCTGGTTATAATGAGAAACCAGGGGATTATAGCAACAAGAGACAGTAAAAAGGTTTACGCAGGGTCTTAATCTGAAAAGAATCCTTGCGACGGGTCCCTACTGCACGTCTGCGCCTGTGTCTCTGTTGTGCCGTTATCCTGGACGGGTATGCACGTTGTTCAT
This sequence comes from Triticum dicoccoides, assembly GCF_002162155.2. NCBI lineage: Eukaryota > Viridiplantae > Streptophyta > Magnoliopsida > Poales > Poaceae > Triticum > Triticum dicoccoides. The sequence goes on from NC_041393.1 coordinate 525,483,354, forward strand.
CTGTAAAAAGAGAGGAACTTAGTTTGAAAGGAAATCCTGTGAAAAAGTGTATGAAAAATATCAATAAATAAATAAAGTGGAGTCTACATTAGCTCATTATTGCTTATACGCGCAGCCCCTTGTGAAGGGGTGTGCGGCTAGGGAGCCCCTAGCTTATTTATGCCGGACTCGTCTAGCCGTGTCCGGGGTCTTTAGATGACCCTCTTAATGAAATGATGCCACGTGGACCGGGCATTTTAAGTGTAAGAGACGTGTAATGTGGTATTGCGTTAAAGCGGACAAAAGCTTCGCGTCCCAGTAGTGCTTGATAGCTACTTTTGAATGGGGCGACATGGAAGATTAGCTTTTCGCGTCGGAAGTTGTCCGGTGACCCGAACGCAACTTCTAGTAATAGGGAGCCGGTGCACTTGGCGTAAGGGCCTGGCGTCACTCCTTTAAAGGAAGTGCGGCTATGTCGAATTGTAGTAAGGTCTATCCCCAACTTGCGGATTGTGTTCGGATATAGAAGGTTTAAGTCGCTGCCGCCATCCATCAGGACTTGTGTAAATTGTAGTCCGTTGATTATAGGATCCAATATCAGAGCAGTCCATCATGCATTTCGAACACTTCTGGAATAATCCAGGTGGTCAAAAGTGATTGGTTTTGACATCCAATCTCGAGGTTCCGCTGGGGTGGACCGTGCGAGACCCATCTTAGCGGGTGCCGCATTGTTTTTCCGTATTATCACATGAAGTGAGTTTACTGCTTTGACTTCTTGTGGGAAAGTCTTTTGTTTTCCGGTGCCCTGCTGGTGGGGTTCGTCGTCGTCCTCGCTTGGTGCGTCAAGCCCCTTGTGTTCAGCGTTGAGTCGGCCGCACTGTTTGAAAACCCAACAATCTCGGTGGGTGTGGTTTGCAGGCCTTCCGGAGGTACAGTGGATTTGACATATCCAATCCAAAATTTTGTTTAAGTTGGATAGCTCGTCACTGTTGTCCTTAAGAGGCAGTGTTTTGTTGTTTGGCCGCGAGCTTTTGAATCCGGCGTTGACCGTCGTGTTCTTTGGGCTTTTCTCTTTATTCCGGCGTTGATCTTTTCTACGCCGTGATTTTCCATTTCCATCTCTGATCTCGGATGTACTTGGGTCACTAGTGTTGCATCTTGCTAGCCAGCTATCTTCCCCCGCGCAAAAGCGGGTCATGAGGCTTGTTAGCACGGACATTGTCCTCGGCTTCCCTTGGCCGAGGTGTCTGGCGAGCCATTCGTCTCGGACGTTGTGTTTAAAAGCTGCTAAGGCTTCGGCGTCCGGACAGTCGACTATTTGGTTCTTTTTAGTAAGGAACCTATTCCAGAATTTGCGCGCTGACTCTCCGGGCTGTTGAGTTATATGACTTAGATCGTCTGCATCCGGAGGGCGGACATAAGTCCCTTGAAAATTTGCTCTAAACGCGTCCTCAAGCTCTTCCCAACTTCCAACAGTGTTTTCTGGGAGGCTTTTGAGCTAATGCCGAGCTGGCCCTTTGAGCTTGAGGGGTAGGTATTTTATGGCGTGGAGGTCATCTCCTCTAGCCATGTGTATGTGTAGTATATAATCCTCTATCCAGACTCCATGGTCTGTTGTTCCGTCGTAAGCCTCTATGTTTATGGGTTTAAACCCTGCTGGGAATTCATGATCCAGCACCTCATTGGTGAAACATAGTGGGTGTGCGGCGCCCCTGTATTTGGGTGTACCGCTGTCTTCCAACACTTGGCGTGTTGTGTTGCTTCCTGGGGCCCTCTTTTTTGGCCCATAAATGGACCTGGCTGGGCCGTCTGTTTTCCCAGGATCATGAGTCGGCTTGTGTGCGGCGCCGCTTGTAGATTTTGGCCTATCATCTGGCCGTCTATCCGGCCAGGCGGCCTCTTTGTTTTTTGACTGTGGAGGCTCTATGGCTTCCTCGTCAAATTCTGGCAGCAGCTTGCGCTTCGGGTAGCTCTTTGGTTGATGGCCATTGCCGTATTTGTCTGCGGTTTTGAGCACTTTGCTCCACCTCATTCTGAGTATGTCTTCCGCTGTTTTGAGCTTCCGTTTTTCCTTCTTCAGACTTCTTGCAGTGGCGACGAGTCTTTTCCGAAGGCTCTTATTCTCCGGTGGTGTGTCTGGCGTGAGGTCGTCTGGACTGTTGGTTTCGCCGGGCATGGATTGATTATCCGACTCGTCCTGTTCGGACGGTTGCTTGTCTGCATGTTCGTCGTCCACTGGTTTGCCCTGCTCTATTGCTGGGTCATTAGGAGCGCTGTTGTTGTCGAGGCGGGACTTAGGGCGGCATCTGCGTCGCCGTTTTGGTTGTTTATCGGCGGGATTATCCTTTGCCGCGCCCCGTTGGTCCTTGTTATCGCTTCCTTTTGGGGTATCCACCATATATACATCATGGGTTGGGGTCACCTTCCAGTGCTCTGTGAGCGCTGGTTCTTGATCGTCTCCGGCATCGTCGTCCATACCGTCGATGTCTTCAGAGTCATAGTCTAGCATGTCGGTTAGATCGTCGACAATGGCTACAAAGTGGGTGGTGGGTGGGGTTTGAATTTCTTCATCGTTCGCATCCCAACCCTCCTGGCCATAATCCGGCCAGGGCTCTCCGGATAGCGAGAGATGCTTTAGCGAATTTAAGATGTCGCCAAAGGGTGAGTGCTGAAAGATGTCAGCAGCGGTGAACTCCATGATCGGCGCCCAATCGGATTCGATTGGCAGGGGCGCAGGAGGTTTGGAGTCCGGCAGGGAGTCCGGCACCTCGGAGTCACGAGTTTTATAGGGGACAAGGCCAGTGTTCGGCTCCATCACCGTGGAAGTTGCAGCTCCCGAGGAGGTGTCCAGCCACTCGTCCTCGATCTGTGCGATCGGCTCTGAACTATGGGTCGGAGCGGATTCATGTGCGGCCTCCAAGGCACTGTCCGGCGGCAGAGCTAGATCGTGCCCATCGCGACAGTGCGGCACGCTCGGCTGCGGATCGGGCCCATCAAAGATCAAGTCTTCGTGGATGTCCGCCGTGAAGTTTAGGCTTCCAAATCTGACCTGACGGCCAGGGGCATAGCCTTCGATCTGCTCCAGATGGCCAAGTGAATTAGCCCGCAGTGCGAAGCCGCCGAATACGAAAATCTGTCCGGGGAGAAAAGTCTCACCCTGGACAGCGTTGTTGATTGGAGAAGCCATCGGGCCTATCGGTGACGACACAGAGGAACTCTCAATGAAAGCACCAATGTCGGTGTAAAAACCGGCGGATCTCGGGTAGGGGGTCCCGAACTGTGCGTCTAGGCGGATGGTAACAGGAGACGAGGGACACGATGTTTTACCCAGGTTCGGGCCCTCTTGATGGAGGTAAAACCCTACGTCCTGCTTGATTAATATTGATGATGTGTATTACAAGAGTGGATCTACCACGAGATCAAGGAGGCTAAACCCTAGAAGCTAGCCTATGGTATGATTGTTGTAATGGATGTTGTGTCCTACGGACTAAAACCCTCCGGTTTATATAGACACTGGAGAGGGCTAGGGTTACACAGAGTCGATTACAATGGTACGAGATCTACATATCTGTATCACCAAGCTTGCCTTCCACGCCAAGGAAAGTCCCATCCGGACACGGGACGGAGTCTTCAATCTTGTATCTTCGTAGTCTTCGAGTCCGGCGGACGATGATAGTCCGGCTGTCCGGACACCCCCTAGTCCAGGACTCCCTCACTGATCCTAGCAGCCGGCTCTCAGGCTTTAAGTACGGCCGGAGGCTGCTTGAGCCCACCAGCGACGACCTGTAAGTGCCTAAATCCGTCTTGATTATTGTTTTGTTGCTGAGACTTGATGCTCGTATCTTCCGGCCAGGCTGGCGCCCGCGGCAAAGAAGCCGAAGGGAGCTCCTGAGGTCCCATCTGCGGCAGTGCCTCTGCCCGAGAAAGAAGGTGACTGTGGCGCGCAGGCCTCTCCCGCCCGGGCATCCTCGCGAGGCCAGGCTGAGCCTGCTGGGGCGAGCTCAGCCCCCTTGGCCCGGGTGACTCCCGAGGTGCCCTTGCCTAACGCCGCCACCACAGCCGTCGTGGCGCAGCAGGTTCCGTCTCAAAATACTGTGGCCACGCGGCCGTCTTCTCCTCCTACTCCACCGACTGCTGCTTCCCCGAATACTGTTCTGGATCGCGCCATTGCCGGTCTGGACCGTCTACGGCAGGATCTTCTGGGCGCTGACCCTCGTCTAGTGGCCGGGCGCTTGGAGCTGGCTTCTGGCTAGATTCGCTCCGATGCTTCGATACGGGCGGCGCTGGTCCAGGCCTCGATGGCTTGTGACGAGGAGAAACAGGCCGTTCTTGAGGCGAAGGTTGCCCGTGATGCTGCCCTGGGGGAGGTAGCTAGCGTCCAAGGTTGCTGTGAGACGCTGGAGAGCGAGTTGAAGGGCCTGCAGAACCAGCTTGCCGAGGAGGCCCGCCTTCGCCAAGAGCAGGAGGAAAGCATGAAGGCTCGTGAGGCAGCCGTCAGGGACCTGGAGGCCAAGCTCAAGAGGCGTCATGGCCGCCTAGGCGCGCTGGAGCAAGAGCTGGAGGCGAGGAAGGTTGAGCTGGACAGCAAGGCCCGGGTTCTCGCCGAGGATCGTGTGGCCTTCACGGATATGGAAGAGAAGGCTCGCACTTCGCTGAAGACGCTTTATGACAGCGGCCTTGAGAGCCCGCTGGCCGGCGAGGAGGATGGCCCTGCCAAGCTGCTTCCCTTCCTGGTTCGCGCCCTTCAAGACGTCACCCTTGGCCTTGGCCCTACGGCTGAGGCCGAGGCACGCGTCTTGTCTTCTGCAGCGCTGACGCGGGTCTTCACCCACATCTATCTTCGTGACCCCAACATCGACCTCGACAGCCTGCTGGAGCCAGTGAGCGGCGAGCGTGCCGCTGCCGCTGCTGAGGTCGTGAAGGGTCGTGCGGAGGCTCTGCTGGGGAAGTTCCTGGCCTTTAGTACCAAGCCGAAGCGGAGCGCTGCTAGCCCTGCTGCTCCACAAGGCGAACCTGCTCCGCGCAGCTCCCCCGCCGGCAAGTGACTCCGTCGTGGCTCTCGTCCTACTTTTAATTCCTGCGCATGTACCATGCCTCGGGGAGGCATTAAAACTTATGTTTGATGCTGTGATAATAATATGGACTGTAATATTTGCTTTTGAATTCCCTGAAATTTGCATTATTCCTTCCTACTTGCTTATGTTCTACGCCGGCAGAGCCCGGCCTCGCGCATACCTCAGCCGCCATTGGCCCCGACCAGAAACCAGGACGGGACCAAGGAGTGAGGGGCTACGTGACAAGTTAGGCTCCTGAGTCGCGATGCTCAGGAGTCCCCCTTGGCGCTCGAACAGCAAGTAGGGAGGTGAGATGCGGGTGGATCTGCCGTTCTACGTCTGCAGAGCCTGGCCCCGCGCATACCTCAACCACCGTTAGCCTTTCGGAACTAAGGAGTGAGGGGCTACGTGACCAGTTAGGCTCTTGAGTCGCGATGCTCAGGAGTCCCCCTTGACGCTCAAACGGCCTTCGTACCTTGGCTCCGCTCGGGGAGGGACGTGCGACGAACCAGGCCCGGGGGAGCCTGGCCAGGTGGCGTGCGTCTGGGCGTGACCCAGGCGCAGCCCCCGTGCCCAACCCCTTCGCGCGGCACTCCCCGAGGGGAGGCGTTGTGACAAGGCAGACACTGAGCTCCGGGCTCCCTGAGGTTGATGCGGCCTAGAGGCCACCCTCAGTTGTTTATCACCAGCGCGGAGCATAGTGCTTCCGTATGCGTACGGGCATAGCCACTCCTTGGCAGTGTCGTCAGCCAGCGCAGAGCATGGTGCTTCCACTGGTGCGTGGGAGGGGGCTCCCCTTCGGGAGGAGCCCCCGGGGCGTATACAGCCCCACCCTGACACGTGGCTGGCACGGTAGGGCTCAACGAGGTGTATCTGGGCACCCGTGAGCCAGCGCGGGACTCACGGGGCCCTACCTCAAGGCGGGTTGCGCCTGGCTCTGGGCCTTATCTTGGAGTGTGTTCCTGCAAATTTGGCCAGATGCCGGTGCTCTACGTCTTCGGGTCCCGGCTCTCGGGCTGGTCTCAGCCGTCGCTGGCATGCCAGTCGCGATGCCATGGACAACACCAGAGGGTGAGGGCCGGAGAGCCGGTAGGAGCCCTGAGTCGCGATGCTTAGGCACCCCCCCTTTAACGCGCAAGCTGGGTTAGATGTTGAAACTCTACGTCCTCGGGTCCCGGCTCTCGGGCTAGTCTCAGCCGTCGCTGGCATGCCAGGTCGC